>NW_015175502.1:30750-48791 GCF_001447785.1 Gekko japonicus | reverse complement strand
CTAGAGAATATTTAAATAACGATCACAAAATTTATACAAAAATGTGTACAAAAACCCTACATATATAAATGCACAAAGTACATACAAAAATGTACCAGAGATTCTTCACATAATATTGTTATTGCATATGATTTCATAAGGCTTTCATCCACATTCGGAAAAAGAATAGTATCGAAACGATAGAACATTCCGGAGATCATAATCAATTACATCATTTTCAACTGCCTTTGTGCATTTATATATGTAGAATTTTTTGTACACATTTTGTGATCGTTATTTAAATATTCTCTAGCGCAGTTATCTCACAGTTTCTTCTTTTTTCGCTCTGTTCTGTGACTGTGGCCATCATTTCTGAGCCACATTCTTAGTAATCACAGCCATAATATGAGGGATCTCTCAAAGCAGGGGTTATTGTGGGAGTCAGCCATGGTGCTTCTGGGTCCAAATTGGTCTTCCAGCCACTGGTTGCCAGTTCCTAATGTAAGGGTTTTCCAGGGATCTGTGACAAAAGAGCCAATGTGGTGTAGCTGTTATTACAGGCCTGTAGCCAGGATTTTTTCTGTTGGGGGTCATTTAAATTCCTTAGGGGGCAGTTAATTTAATTAATTAAAGTTAAAGGTACACAGAAGGGGGGAAAGGGGCTCATGGAGGTAGTGAGCTCCAATGGCTTTCCCTTCTCCTTTCTTTTCTTTGGAGCCGAAGGAGGCTCGTGTTACTTGTGTCTGTGTGTGTAGCCTGCTTCGCAAAGCCTCTTGTGCCAAAACAGTCCAGAGATTGTATCTCTTACAAGGGATGGCCAGAGCACCGCTGGCTGTTTCCCCTACTTGTCTCACTCTCTCCTTCCCACATGGCCTTGTCCTGCTTCTGCGTCCCCATCACACACACACACACACACACTCTACACCTTGCACCTTCCACACTCCCCAGCTTTGCAATGAGCGGCTGCCAGCCAGGGAGTGCTGCTGCCGCCTTTTCCACATGTGGGGGTGGGTGGGGAGTGGATAGAGGGTAGAGCTCAACACACACACACAAACACACACGAAGACAGGGAGAAAACCCCACACACATGTGCTGGACCCAACTCTGCCTCCATATCACCCTCCCCCCACCTTCCTACAGGACTCCCAAATTGTCAAGATCAGCCATACCGCCAAGCAAGCCAAGGGCAGAGCTGATGAGGTCACGGGGTGCTGGACCAGTGAATCATGGGCAGGGTGCAGTGTGGCACAGGGCAATTGAAATGAATGCAATCATGGGCAGGGTGCCAGGTGATTAAAATGAGGAGATACAATCATGGGCAGGTCAAGTTGTGCCACAATTTAAATGAATAAATACCCAAAAATAAATCAATCCTATTTTCAGGCATGGAAAATTCAGGGGCATGACTGTAATGTGAGGGGGCATGGCCCTGAGATGCCCCACCATAGCTACAGGCCAGGCTCTCCCCCCCCCCTCAGCCATGAAGTTCATGGAGTGAACTTGGGTGAGTCTCTCTACACCTCAGCATGACGAATTCAACAGGGTTATTGTAAGGCTAGAATGGAGGATGAAAAAGCCATGTATCTAACACTAAACTCTTTGGATGAAATAAGATGTGATGAATACCTGCCCCATTATTTCTTACATTACAATTTTGTTTACAATACAAGACTAAATCCCTGCAGTTGAGTGCATAATCTGAAGGCATAAGATGCAGCAACCTCATTTGAGCAAATTTGGGTCCTAACAGTGTGTAGATGAGAGTACATGGGAATCCAATGTAGGTTTCCATGAATTTTATGGATGAAAGGTATTGCATAGGGTTGCCAGGACAAGCCTAGCAACCAGTGGAAATTCAGAGGGTGGGGATATGGGGGGGGGGCACTGGCAGCATGATATCACTTCCAGGAAAAAACCAGGTGACATCAGTCCTCTCTAGGAATTGACTAGAAGGGACATCTAGGAATTCTCTGTAGGAACTGTAGGAATAGTGATGTCAGTCCTCTCTAGGAATTGCCAAAAGCCCTATGGGTTTACCATAGAGTTTTCAGCAATTCCTAGAGAGGACTGACATCACTTATGGGTTTCTTCTGGGAGTGATGTCATGATGCTGGCAGTTTTTCTTTCTCCTGACAGCCAGCTGTCGTGCTGTTTGGCAATGTCTGCTGGGAGTGGGAGATGTCGTGCACCCAGCAGGCATTTGGTGACACTATTGGTGTAGCATGCTCTCCATACAGAAGTGTAGACATCTATTTAAGCAGTATGACAAAGATATGAATAACTGCACAAAAACAAAATTTTGGGTTGTTGGGTTTTTTGCATCAGAGGTAGAACATTAAGAACAGTTGCAGCAACCCTAAAGTTATATTTACAATGAACTGTCTGCTCATACATGCCAAGCCCTTTATACTATCAATCTGCAGAGTCAAGTGGGTCCAAGATTATCTAATCCAATTGGTCTCTTTACCTCCAGTTGGCTGTTCTTGAAGGTCAAGGGTTGGAGAAATGCCTAGCATTCCTCCTTTAGAGATAATGGGGAAGTTCTGTCCCTCAATAAATTGCCACCAAAGCTTTTAATGAAGAGTAGGTTACAGGTATTTTATTAGGTTGGAGGGAATTGGCATGTTAATAATTTATTGTAAACTGCCCTGAGCCATGGGGAAAGGTGGCATATCAATGTTTTAATAAAACAAATTAAAAATACACATTTTTGTCGGTGTCAGAGTTAGTGACTTGTCGAAATTGGACCGACCAGACAACTGATGACACGAGAGAGAACTTCTGCAGCTGTCGACAGTTGGTTCCTCCGCAAGCTGTGTTTACACCTGACGCCTCAAGGCATGGCATGAAATAGGATTTTCCATAACCGATTAGGCCATTTAGTCCATCGTGATATTATTTGTCATCTCTGAATGCTTTAATAAGAATATCATTGTTCCATCTTACTTCCTCTGTCACACCTTTTTCAGCGGTTTCTCGGGGGGATTGTTTTATGTGGCAATCTTCTTCTCTAAGCATGCAAGCCACACTTGTTAGTAGTTGATATATGTAAGCCACATATTTTATTAGGGTGGATGTGTTCGTATGGGGTTCTTATTGATTTTTTTCCACATTCCAGTCAATGATGAAGTGAAGCAATAACACACTGTGTATGTGCTGGGCTTGTTTCCTTTACCTCTGCTGTGACTTGGACACAGTTGTAATTTGTTTTTTAGATATACAAAGGACAGGGGCGGGAAAACAATTCTCTGCAGGAGAAAAGATAGAGAGTTATATTTGCAAGCAGACTCAACCTGAGTTGCTACCTTCTGTGACACTTCCAAGTTTTGCTTCCTATTTGTCTTCTCATCTTTCCGTTGTTTAATTTGGCAGGATGAGTTCTCAACTAGTAAAGAGCATGATCCAGCCAAACTTACCTATTTTAAGCCATTTCAGTGAGATACTGAGAAATTAATGGAAGGCCCCGGTCACAGGGGCCAGATAATGCGGAGGGGGGAGGCGTGGCTGTTCACCCCAGAGCAAAATAAAGCCCGGTAGCCTGATCACACGGTCCCCTGAGGCTTCGCACTTAGGCTGTTAGCTGGTGATCACATGGCGATACTGGAGCGTGGCAAAGAAGCGGCACAGCAAGCGTTTCGCATTTGTGCGCATGTGCAGTTCCGCGCAGCAGCACTGCTTTCAGTTAAGTGTTTGTGCGCATGCGCTTACGAAAAACTTCCGGTTTGCAACGGGATGTGGATGGGCACCAGATGCCACGGGATACGAGCACTCCCACGATCAGACACCCGCCCCTGCCCCGCGTTTTCTGGATACTAGTGCACTTTCCGAGGTAGTTTTTTACTGTGCACCTTTGGCGGGACGCCACGGGTTGGCCATGGGTGCGCTACGCTTCCCAGATGTTGCGGTGTGAATGCGCACCGAAAATCTACCTGACATTCGTATCTTTAGCGCGGCAACTTCTCCATGTGAACGGGGCCAAAGATAGGTTTATCATTGGTTATTAGACATGATGGCCAGAGGGAAGATTCATATTCAGAGACATTTTGCCATTGTATAGCACTTTTTGGGAAAGATAGCAGCAGAGGAGGGAGGGCTATTGCCTCCTTATCCTGCTTGTAGTCTTCCTAGGGGCCATCTGGTAGGCCACTGAAGGAAACCGGATGTCGCACTAGGTCCAATCACTTGGTCTGATCAAGCAGGACTCTTTTGTGATTTAAACATGAGCTTAACACTTCTGTAGCATATTTTGTACAACTTGGGTTGGGTACCGCAGAGTTGAAGTTAAAATGTTTCACGTGACCATCACATACCACATGATCAGCATGGAGCCCTGGTCATGTGACTGGCTTGTACCAAGTTTTAAATCTGGTTAGCCAGCTGTGGTGGCTGAGGCAATAGAGTGCCAAGGGGGCAGTGGCCACGGTGCTGTCCTTGTAGCTGCTGCCTTATTTCTTCGGGAGAGGTTGATACAGCTGTGAGAGCAGGAAAGGCCACTGCTGCTTCTTGACCACCCACTGCCGCCTCTTCATTACAAGGTGGCCAACCTAGCAGTTCGAAAGCAATAAATTGCAAGTCGATAAATAGGTACCGCTGCGGTGGGAAGGTAACAGCGTTCCGTGTGCCTCGGCGTTTAGTCATGCCAGCCACATGACCACGGAAACGTCTTCAGACAGCGCTGGCTCTTCGGCTTTGAAACGGAGATGAGCACCGCAACCCTAGAGTCGGACCTTCTCCATCACAGCATCAAAACTTGGGAACTCCCTCCTCAGCACGATTGTCTTTCACCAGCAGATGAAGACTTTTTTGTTTTGCCTGGCCATACCCCCAATAACAGTTATTGCCCTTCATTTTAGTGTTGTTTGTTTATGTGTTTTTTAAAATTGAATGTTAGCATTTTTAATTGGTTAAATGTTTTACTGTTTCTTATGTTTGTTGCGTTGTGGACCCTGAATGGGTGAAAAGGTGGCATAAATACAAAGCTACACATGTTGAATGTGGTGCTGATTTGCCTGAAGGTGTCAAGGTAGATATGGATTTTGCAGCAGTACTCATTGGACAAGCTAAATTTGGCCCATTGAACGGTAACTGTATAGTCTATCACTCACTGGATTCCTTTAGACAACCACGTTTTCCTTTTCCTATGTGTCATTGGGATAAAAGCAAAGTTATGTAATTCCACCTACCTTCTGAACTGATCTTGTGGACTGACTTCTAGAGACAAGGTCCTCTAGAGGCTCACACAGTGGTAGCCTCCAAGATGTTAGTTCCCACCATCTATCCATCTATATATTTGTATGGCCTTTTAAAGTCCATTGGTTTCAGTAGTCTTATTTCCAAGTAACATACACATGAACATTCATGAAGCTGCCTTATAGTGAATCAAACCATCAGTCCATCATGATCAGTATTGTCTACTCAGACTGGCAGCAGATCTCCAGGGTCTCTTTCACATCACCTACTGCCTGTTCCTTTTTAAATGGGGATGCCAAGGATTGAACCTGGGACTTTCTGCATGGAAAGAAGAGGCTCTTCCATTGAACCACAACCCTTTCCCTTAACATGCTTGGCAATAGGTTATAGATATTCTAGACCAGCGGTTCTCAACCTGTGGGTCGCGACCCCTTTGGGGGTCGAACAACCCTTTCACAGGGGTCGCCTAAGACCATCGGAAAACACAAATTTTCGATGGTCTTATGATAGCAACGAAGATAATTTTATGGGTGGGTGTCACCACAACATGAGGAACTGTATTAAAGGGTCGCGGCATTAGGAAGGTTGAGAACCACTGTTCTAGACTGATGGTTTTCCAGCTTTAAAATAGACCCACATCTAACCTACTGTACTTTGGGGGGCCTACTGTATTTCGGGGGGCCTATTTGTCAAGTTACCTCACATACCTCTTCCCTCTACTCAGGGCTTTTTTTGTAGAAAAAGCCCAGCAGGAACTCATTAGCATAATTGGCCACACCCAACAGCAGAAACTCATTAGCACATTAGGCCACACCCCTGACAAAAACAGTTGCACACACAGAATCTCACAAGTTCCTTAGTTACAATAGTATATAGAAAGCAATCAGCAAGGAAATTAATAAATTCAACAGACAAGGGGGATAACACAGCAGGATATCGCTTATACTTATCTGAGGTCCGAGCTGAGAAGAAATCTCCTCTTAGAAGAAGTGGGGGCAGCTTAAGGATCAGCGGGTAGATTCTAAAAACACACGTGCTGGTCCAGCCAAGCCACGTGCGGGTTTTCGGGTCGGCCAGCCGGAACTCCGTTCCCGTGCGTTCCGGCCCAAAAATAGCCCTGCCTCTACTCAATATAAAGTGCAGGAATCTCACATCAATTAAAGGTGAACATGTTCATATTTTATTTTTCATGATAAGCATTATAAGTGTATAGCGTTACAGAGGAGCAAGTTCTGTTTCTTGGCCATTTTGTACATTATGTAGAAGAGATCCTAAATTTGCTATCAGACCTCTTCCTCATTCACCCTGTGTTTCCTCCTGCCTTCTGGCCTTGACCCACTTGCAAGAAACTAGTGAATCACTTTTGGGTCATGACCGATAGTCTGAGAACTATTACAGTATACTCTGTTTTTCGTATATAGTTGATACTTATGAGGTTATTTTTCTTTGATATTTTTAATATCACTCTGCTAATGTTTGATTGTCATGATCCTTAACGGCACCTAATTTATTACCTAACTTATGCAAGTTTTCAGTTCTGCATCTGAAGAATCTAGGAACACACACAGTAATTTGGGTTCTTTATGATTCATTTTCTCTAGTACTTTAAATTCTTTTTTATATTTATTATGCCTATTTTTCTATTCCATTAATTTATATTGGTTTCATGGGAGATACATTTGTCTGCAGCTTTTTTGTTTTCCAACCCTTTGAGGCTACTAAATTTCCACATTTCTAGCTTATAGGGTACAGATAGGATTTCTCTCCCTGACCGCACACTCTGGAATTGTTTGTTTCTGTTTTGTAAGTACAAAAAACAAGCATAGGAAAAACTACTCTGTATCCTGTGAACAGAGTAAAAAAAAAATCCTTAATAAAGAGCAGTTGCTCAAAATGCGAGTTGCTTTTTTTGTTTTGTTTTTTAAACAAACCCAGTTCTTACAGCACTTTTGGATGTTCCTTGTAGTTTGGTGTCGTGGTTAAGTGCGCAGACTCTAATCTGGGAGAACCGGGTTTGATTCCCCACTCCTCCACTTGCACCTGCTGATGTGACCTTGGGTCAGTCACAAGCTCTGGCACAGCTGTCCTTGAAAAAGAGCAGTTTGTGTCAGAGCTCTCTCAGCCCCACCCACCTCACAGGGTGTCTGTTGTGGGTAGGGGACAGGAGAGGAGTTTGTAAGCTGCTCTGAGACTCCAAGTGAAGGGCGGGGTATAAATCCAATCTCTTCCTCTCTCTTCTCTTCCTCTTGTTTTCGTCTTTTGGTTGGTGCAGCTCTCATTACTGGCCTGATCTTCCACAGGATATATTTTCACATTGCAGTTTTCACGATCACAAAATTAGGTTACTGGTACAAAAAGTAAAAGGTGAGTGTGGTGATCTAGAAGAATGTGTTTGCATATTACGGGGAAATATTGTCACTTGTGGCAGAAGTGCGACATAAAGCTTACATTTGTTTCGGAGTTTTCTTTCTGTTGTACAAGAATATTTGTAAGGATACATTCTGTAACGATGATAACTATAAAGTGTATGTACCTGCAACCACAGTGGTTCTATACTCGCATCAAACTATGCAAAACTGAATTATTCAGAAGGCATTTTTACAAAGATACTAGGGCTATACTGTTACAGAATGGTTCAGAAAGATGCTTTAATGAAAGGAAAGGGATTGTGGACTTTTCTGCTTTGTGTGTACTATCTGTTACTGTGGATATTGTCCTTCTATCATAGGCAGGGCTCTTTTTGTAGAAAAAGCCCAGCAGGAACTCATTAGCATAATAGGCCATACCCAACAGCAGGAACTCATTAGCATATTAGGCTACACCCAGTACAGCACAGCTCATTAGCATATTAGGCCACATCCCCGTGTTGCCAGAAGTGTGGTCATCCAGCCACACCCACCTTTTGCTTCTTATTCTGTTTACCTTGTTTGTGGTCAAAACCCAGGGCCTTTTCTTGTAGCAGGAACTCCTTTGCATGTTAGGCCACACACCCCTAATGTAGCCAATCCTAATGAGTTTCTGCTGTTGGGTGTGGCCTATTATGCTAATGAGTTCCTGCTGGGCGTGGCCAACTTGGGAGCCAGCCGGAACTCCGTTCCTGTGCGTTCCTGCCCAAAAATAGCCCTGGTTGTATTATTAATGAATTCACAAGTGCAAACTGGACGGCATAATTTGCCTGAATGATTTGGAAGAATATCCAAAATTAGAAACTTTTATTAATTAATGCTTACGTTTTGTATCTGATTTCTGCTTGGTTTCAGGTTTCTGCGGTCCTAATCCGGTTACACTGCTTACTGGATACCCCATCCTGTAGATTATACCGATTTAAAATGCTAAATTTTCTAGAATCTTCTTTAGGATTACAATAAATGCCATGGAATGCTGTATTACACAAAGGCCTCACTTCTGTTGTCTGCAATGTTAGGGCTGCCAGCTGGAAAGTATGGGGGGAACATTTGGAGTAGAAAGGGGAAAACAAAGGTTGTGCAGTGCTGTAACATCATGTCTAGCTACCTGGAAGTGAAGTCACACTATCATGTGACCAAGGATCCCCCCTCCCTGTTTTGCTCCTTCCGCTCCATAGGCAGGGGCTGGGTGGGCAGGAGGTTGTTGGCTGTGTCAGGCAACTTGGCAAGACTAGTCTGCATAGGAAGATGCCTTTTTAGAGAGATGCTTAAAAGACTCTTTATGAAGAGAGCCAGTTTGGTGTCGTGGTTAAGTGCGCGGACTCTAATCTGGGAGAACCGGGTTTGATTCCCCACTCCTCCACATGCACCTGGCTGGAGGACTTTGGACAAGCCATAGTTCTGATAAGAGCTGTCCTTGAAAAAGAGCAGTTTCTTTCAGAGCTCTCTCAGCCCTGCCTACCTCACAGTGTGTCTGTTGTGGGGAGGGGAAGGGAAAGGAGTTTGTAAACTGCTCTGAGACTCCCTTGGGTAGTGAAGGGTGGGATATAAATCCAATCTCTTCTCTTCTTCTTCTTAACACTGCTTGTCTGACTTAAACATGGTGGTATTTTAGGTGGTTATAATCTAGGAGTTGCATATCCTGGGTTGATGTTGGCTCTGTTATATATATGGACTCTGGTACATAGCTATGTATGGGATTGACTTAAAACCCGATGCTTCTGCAGAAGTTGTATGAGCTAGTTTTTCATATGTTGTGGAAATATGTTACATGTTTTCATTCATGTGAAAGTGTTCAACTTTCTTTTTATTTTTAACTTATTTCTATACTGTGTTTATGCAGTACTACCAATGGCTATCTAAAAATGTCCTTGCTCCACTCAAAGCATTTGCTTTATGAGAGACTTACTTTGATGTTGTTCTTTGTACCTACCCTTAAACTCTCCCCTGTTTGATTTATCTATGGTATGCCAAATAAAGGTTCTCTGTTCTGTTCTGATAGGTGGCTTGGAAATTAATCCTTAGTACTTCAATTCTGGATCCATAAATTACATCAATTTCAGGAGGGGTGGGTGATAGTTTGGAATTAACTCTGGTGAAGTGACATTTTACTCAAAACACAACAGGCAAACTTTCAGGAAAAAAAAATACATTTTTTAAGGGCCCCCCCCCCCCCGTTATTTTTCATTTAGTTTGTAGGGTTGAATGAATGTAACCTGAAAATTCAAGATGAAATTCAGTCACGGGACGCAAACTTTATTCTGTTGCTTCAGTTTGGTGTAGTGGTTAAGTGCGTGGACTCTAATCTGGGAGAACTGGGTTTGATTCCCCGCTCCTCCACTTGTGCCTGGCTGGATGACCTTGGGCAAGCTATAGTTCTGATAAGAGCTGTTCTTGAAAAAGAGCAGTTTCTGTCAGAGCTCTCTCAGCCCCACCTACCTCACAGGGTGTCTGTTGTGGGAAGGGGAAGGAGTTTGTAAGCCGCTCTGAGACACCTTTGGGTAGTGAAGGGCAGGGTGTAAATCCAATCTCCTTCTTCCTCTTCTTCCTCTTCTTCCTCTTCCTCTTCCTCTTCTTCCTCTTCTTTCTCCTCTTCCTCCTCTTCTTCTTCCTCTTCCTCCTCCTCCTCCTCCTCCTCCTCCCAACATGGCTACCCACCTTACCTGAATCAGTCCTGTGTGTGATGGTGTGTTTCCCAGGAAATACTAGAACAGGGATTCATTTCTGCAACAACTTAACTCAAAGCAGCTACAGAGGCACAATCATGGAGTCCACCTATCTTAGAATTCTTGCTGGGACTACCTACTATGTTGCTCTACACTATTCTGAGCTCCTTCCCAGTAGCCACTGTTCACAGGCAGTGTGAGCCTCTTCTCCTCTTGCCTCTGCAACACTATTCTTTTCTTCTGCTTTGGGGTGTGTGTGTGTGGCGGCTTTAGGGTTGTGGTGGATATATAATTTTCCAGTAGACGGAGATTGCTTCTCTTCTCTCAGGGCTTGCTCAGGGTCAGTAACGACTTCTGCAAGAACGATTTATTGACTTCTCTACTCTGGCCAGAATTAAAACTGTCACCACTGGGCCTGTAATCCCTTGACGGTAACACTGGCTTCTCAGTCAATCTAAGAGAAAGGCTGCTTTGGTTACAGAGCAATTAACAAGGTTATTTCATGGTGGATGACTGAGGAGGCGGAGGGGGGAGGAGGGGGGAAACAGTCAGTTTCTGGACTGAAGTATTTCTCCCCCCCCCATCTTCGAGCCCCCCTTTTCAAATTCTCTGCATTTGTTTGCATTTTTACTGCATTTAATGACAAATAAATGGCAGGTCGTATGTGAAGCGTCAGAGTTCTTGGTAAGAGGGTTAAGATTTCTGGGTTCAAATACGGTTTCTGTTGCATTTGCCAAGTTACCTACAATTGGCTATCACATTTCTAAATGGTATTTAAAGCAGGCAGATCCCTCCATTTCTAGCTCTCAGATGGGACCTCTGCATGGAAATCCGTATGGATATTAAAGGAAATTCTTTGTAGGAGCTCCCATCTGTTTTGGTTGGCTTCTGTATTGATAGGATCAACTTTCTGCCTTATATTGGGAGATATACTTTGTTGTGATCCTTAGTAAATCAAGTATTATTTTTCTAAGTGGGATAGTGTGTTTTTCTTCCTCCTTGAGACTCTTTGAATACCTGAATTTCCAAGTCTGTCCAATTAAACTTACAAAAAAAATATTACATTTAAGAACAAAAATGTCAACCTTAAAACTGTGTTTCTGGTTTAAAATGTTGAACAAGTAATACATCAGTGATTCTCTGGTTTTATTATGTCTCCTTAAGGACTTGTACAATTTTGCTGCACACAAAAGTTCACAAGCATATACCTCCACATATATAACTTATTTAGTATTAGAATTAGAATAATGGCAGAATTTTGTGAGATCTAAGACTTGGGGATTAACAACATTTTACCTTTACAGTGTCTGCTTCCCACACTGCATTTCCTACACAAGTGGCCAGCAAGCATGGAATTTCTGTTGACCCAGCTGTAACCCAAGTCGACATGTAGCAACATACCATTAATATTTTTTGTGGTCGTAAAATGAAAAAAATGGGGAACAGAACAAACCAAAACATTAACAAATACATGACTGCACTTCACAATAATCCTATTTCTAAACTGCACATTATCCTGTTGGACATACTTCGAACTGTATCTCGCAATAAATTCTGTCTAGTTCTAATGATGGTGATTTTCATAATGGAACTCAAAGTATCAGATGGATATCCTGCATTGTGTTCAGAAAATTGCAATATCTGTATAAAATTCCACAGTAACTCATTACAATTTCATTGCAGCCTCAAAACTCCTTAATGGGTACATTGTTTTTGGTATGTATTGGATGATGGGTCTGATACCAAATTCTGACCAGTGATATCCTTGGACAATGGTTATATATCTAAGGTAATATGCACAACTGCACTGGGAAAAGTAAGTGAAAGCAAAATCCAATCAAAATGACAAGAAAAATTAATATTGGTGGCAGGCCAGTCAAAAGCAGTGGTTGGAGAGCTGGCCTGAGATCTGGAACACTATTTATCAAATCCCCACACTCAGGAAGTTCACTGGGTGACTCTGGGCCAGACCCACACATTTAACCATACCACCTCAAAAGATTGTTGCAGTGATAAAATAGGGGAGACACATGTATGCCAACCTGAGCTTTTGTGAGGAAGGGCAGGATAAAAATGCACTAAACAGAAAAAAGGATCCAAATCCATCTGATTATTAAATATTGAAAAGATGTCATCAACATACTTAAAATGATAAAACTAATGTGGTTTGTTATGGTTGCACAAAATCGTATATGCCTCCAGTCTAGACAGAGATTGGCCAATTACCAACTGCTTCTCCTGTAATCTGAAAGCAGACTTGACAGTGGAATCTGAAATAGTCTTTCTCTGATATCTTGGCTAATTCAATTGAAAACAATAGATGGGAGGATCCAAAGATGTAAAAGAGTTTCATCCTATGGTATACAACTAGATGTTCTTGAGGACCAACCAATTTGGCTGTTGTCTGTATATGTTTGGGCTATTTGGCCCATGTCTAAGTGTTCAAACACGTCTGTCCTAGAAATGCTGCTTTTGCACCTGTTCAGAAAGGCATTTTTTTTGTTGCTCCTGCTGCCAACATAAACATCACTTTAAAATAACTGCCCATTTACAGTATCGGATTAGAAAAACTAGCATGAACAACAAACATGCTTATTGGTTCAGTTGCTGAACTGTCTTGATCGAGAATAGCTCATGCCTGCACGTTTTCACGCAGCCACATGGTAACTGTAGTTTATTTCCTCCTTCATATTAGTTAAAAACTGTATAAATTAGAGACATGACCCAACTATGATTCTGGGGGGAGATTGATTTTCTTATTGTGCAGGTGCAAAAGTGATAAAATGAGACTTATTTATCAAGGCTGCCCAGCTTGGTGTTCAAGTCTGGTGGCCAACAGGAAGGTGAGATGAATTGAACCAAGGCTTGACTCACGTGTAAAGCATGGTGGTCTACCATGATATTTTAGCATAAGGTGTTCACTACAAAGTTCTTAGTAAACCTGTATACAACATGGACATTTTTCTATAGCACACAGGAAATTTGGTGATTACTTCATCATATGAGCCACTCAAACTAGATTGGAACCATGATGTAAGAGGAGCCACGTGACAGCCCAGAGTAAGTTGGCCATTAAAGCCACTGGGACCACCCCAGCCCAAGAAGAGGGGCAGGCTTGAGATGGGGCTGTAGAAAAGTACTTGCCCGGCTCAGACTCACCGTGTCCAGTGTGTGAATAGCCATGGCATCACTACAACAGGTGCACTTGGCCAGCCCTAGCAGACGATGTGCCCAACTGACTCTGACTTTGCCACAGTGAGGGGTGTGCCCAGCCAGCCTGGATTCACCATGCACCCTGTCTGGTTTTGCCAGGGCACAGGACATGTGCCAAGCCCTGCCTGCCTGCCTCCCTGCAAAGAAGGTCTTGTGCCTACCCTGGCCTTGCAGCATTTAGGGACCCATCCCTGGCCCAGCCTTGCCTCGGTGAGGGACCTGCAGCCAGCCCAGCCTAGCGTCACTGTGGAAAGGGACTGATACATGGCCCAGCGGCTTGGCCAAGGCACATTCTCTTTGTGGCTGGCTGGCCATGGTCTCCCTCCCTCCTTTACAGGGAGGGGATGAGTGTGGGCTGGAAATGGGCCCTTTCCCAGGGGTTGTTTTCCCCCCTTCCCAAGGAAATGGGCCCTTTCCCAGGGGTTGTTTTTCCCCCTTCCCATCCCTGCTCACATCGTATGTCTGTTACACATGAGCAGGGGTCAGTTCATAGAAAAAGAGGTGCAGGAGCTCATTAGCATAACTTGTTAGCATATGCCACACACCCTGACATCACCGGACGTTTGTCAGAAGGCAACACTCACCGCTCAGGCTCCACTGGATTGTTTTGGATTGCTAGCTATTGGGGGGAGGGGAACGTGCAGATCTGTCCTTGCAGAGGAGGGAGAGCTTGTACCTGAATAAAACTTGGCCTTAAAGGTGCCACTGGACTGTCTTGGACCAGGGGGCCGGGGGGAGCTCTGCAACTTACCTGGCTGCTTCTTGCTCTGACTGAGGGCTGCAGGGAGCAGGGGGTGGGGCTTATTGCATGTGCCCGTCCCCTGGGCTCTTTACTGCCGGAGCTCCGCTCCTGTGTGCTCCTGCAGGAAATGACCCCTGCACATGAGGGAGAAATATAGCAATGCCTTTTAAACAAAAAATGAAACCTCTCATGCTGTTTGTTGTGATAACATAGTATCAACGAGACATGTAGAAACATGCTTTACTTATTAGGAGACCTTTCGTTCATTCAAACGTGTACCAGGATATTTAGCTGTCTTCCCTGCAGCTGACACTTCAGTTTAACTATGCTGTGTGGGTCAGGTTGTAACTCTTTGTATCATTGAGTTTCCACTGGAAACCATCCATTTATTCTCTATTGATTAGCTTGCAATAAACATAATATTAATTGCACAAAGGAGGAGGTCTGGCATAATAAATTAGAACACGGAGTAAAAACGATTTGTCTCATTGAAATATCAAATTGTTTTTGAATTGAATCGCCATATTGAATTGTGCTAATTTAAAAATATTGAGCTTGGGTATAAAAGAAAGCTAATCAAAATCAACTGGTGGAGCCAAAATTGGAAACGAAAGCCCAGTTTCACTGCGTTAATGCTGGGAACACACTACTTTCTACTCAGAGGCATTGTAAATTTTAATTTTGTACAGCAGGAAGTTCATAGAATCTTTTGCAAGCTAAAAGTAAGGGCACAGTGAAATTTGCTGGACTTTTATATTCTAGTCCTGTAAGCCATATGTAAGCCAAGCTGTGCGGTGAATGCTCGCCGGACAAAATCCTGGCTTAGCTGAAGCAACGGGACATTTGACTGTTCTTAGGTTAATTTTACCCTCCTATTGTAATTGCCCTGTAAGTCAATAACTAAGTAATGAGCCTCTCCAACAAGCAGTAACCAGCAAATGTCTTCAGAATAATCTTCAGAATTAGCAGGCTATGTCTGTATGTCTTCAGATTAAGCCAAGTCAGCTCTACGGTTTAGCTTCAACATGTCTGCTCAAATGAATCAGGCATCAGGACTAGTAAGATTGACTCTGTTCTGAAAGCTCAAGAATTCCTAAGGGTTCAGCTGGGAAGACCAGAGGACGGGAAAAAAGAAGAGGACAGCAAGTCTAGTGGCGAGCTGGACTCAGGTTCTTCCGGAGAGGACTCTCTGACAGAGCAAGGGGCAGCTGCCCCTAAAAGTCCTTATAAGTTGCGGAAGAGACGAGGAAAGGAGAAGTGAAGGTTGAAGGACTCTGAATTGTGCCTTTGAGAACTCTGAAAGGGGATGATTGGGGGGTAGTTAAATTTAAGAATGAAAGAAAAAGAAAGTAATATAAATGTTTGACTCAGTTTATAATGATCTAAGTGAAGTGAAGATTTGCTGTAACTAAGCTAGTGAAGATCTCCTCTCTTGAGTTTTTCGTTAGTAGTGGGTTCTTTTGCTTTATCCTATATATGTAGTCCCCCCCTTCCCTTTTTTTCTGTAGTAGTTTTGTAGTTTGATAAAAAATAATAAAGAAAATCCCTCCGGGGGCTCAAAAAAAAAAAGGACTAGTAAGGCAGGGTTTCTTAAGAAGCCTCCTGACATTTTATGTTTGTGCGTGCATGTGTGCATCATTGTACACATTTGCTGTGGGTTGAATCCAAAGAACTGCGCCAGCCCTGTATACTGTGACTGTTAGCAGTTTCCACATGACATACCCAGGGGTCATTTGGGGGGGTCGCGGGGGGACGCCATACCCCGGGTGAGGTGCGGGAGGGCGGGGCCTGGACCTCCCTGCTGGTGCCCGCTGGAGGTCGCCGCCGGCTGTGGGGAGGACACACTTCCGGTGATGTCAGGGGGTGTGGCATATGCTAATGAGTTATGCTAATGAGTCCCCCTGGTTCTTTTTCTACGAAATGACCCCTGGAATTACCATTTGTTAAAGTAGGGACGTAAAAATTTGTGATATGGCATGGTGGGGTCTGCCGTGAAAAGAAACAAGTCACCAGTTTTTTTCTGATCATATCTGAAGACCTGAGTATACCTGAGATTTTTTTTTAACAATCTTGATCTGGTATTTAATATTCCTATCACAACGCAATAACAATTGTGTGTCACAATAACAATTTTGCTTGCTGACTAAACTTTTTGTGAACACATGGAATTATATATACAGACATTATCAGTTTGGTGTGGTGGTTAAGTGCGCGGACTCTAATCTGGGAGAACCGGATTTGATTCCCCACTCCTCCACTTGCACCTGGCTGGATGGCCTTAAGCAAGCCCTAGTTCTGATAAGAGCTGTTCTTGAAAAAAAAGCCGTTTCTGTCAGAGCTTTCGCAGCCCCACCGACCTCACAGGGTGTCTGTTGTGGGGATGGGAAGGGAAAGGAGTTTGTAAGCCGCTCTGAGACACCTTTGGGTAGTGAAAAGCGGGGTATAAATCCAATCTCTTCTTTTTCTTCTACCTCACAGAGTGTCTGTTGTGGGGAGGGGAAGGGAAAGGAGTTTGTAAGCTGCTCTGAGACACCTTTGGGTAGTGAAGGGCAGGATATAAATCCAATCTCCTCTTCTTCTTTTAACTCACAGGGTGTCTGTTGTGGGGAGGGGAAGGGAAAGGAGATTGTAAGCCGCTCTGAGACTCCTTTAGGTAGTGAAGGGCGGGGTATAAATCCAATCTTCTCTTCTTCTTCTACCTCACAGGGTGTCTGTTGTGGGGAGGAGAAGGGAAAGGAGTTTGTAAGCCGCTCTGAGACACCTTTGGGTAGTGAAGGGCGGGGTATAAATCCAATCCTCCTCCTTCTGTCGTAGTAATCCTTAAAGCAGTTCTGTAAAACAGGTAAGTATTATTCTTGAAGGCTGACAGACAGCAGCTTCTATAGGGTCACTTAATAAGTTTGTAAATGAAATAAAATTCCATGGATTCTTTGAGGTGGTCAACCTTGAACAGCAATAAAGCGAAATCCCCATGTCTTGATCTACCCTAAAACTGTGCAGTTTTAGCCAATACAAATGTCTTTTTCTCTTCTGGATAATTCCAAGCCACTTGTCTAAAATCTGTAGGCAAAACGTCCTAAATACAAGAACTAAGTTTGAGTCCAGCAGTACCTTTAAGGCCAACAAAGTTTTATTCAAGGCATAGGCTTCTGAAGTGTGTATGCGCACAAAAGCGTACACTTTGAATAAAACTTTTGTTGGTCTTAAAGGTGCCACTGGACTCAAACTTTGCTCTGCTGCTTCAGATCAACACGGCTACCCACCTGGATCTTCCTAAATACAAGTAATGGCTGTGCTAGGAGAGGACTAGGGTTGCCAAATGGCACTCACCTCCTTGGCGGGGGACTCCTGGGCAGCTCCCGGTGCGTGCGCGTGCCGCATCTACGTCACCCGGATGTGACGTCATGATGCCGGGCACGCTGGGGCAGGGCCACAGCCATTTGAGGGGAAAACATAAGAGTTTTCCCTTCAAATGGCTGTGGCCCCGCCCCCAGCATGCGATGTCACATCCGGGTGACCTGTACGCGGGGGTGGGGTTTCCCCTGGGGCCCGATTCCGCGGGGGGGGGGAAATCGGGCCTCCAAAGCGGGGGGAAATCCACCCCCCAGGGGGATTTGGCAGCCCTAGAGAGGACCAAGTAGTTTCTCCCCCCCTCGTCCCCATGCAGATTTTTAAAGTGTCCCTTGATTGTTTGTTTGTTTTTTGACTTGCCCAAATTGGGCAAAGTTTATTATTATTTTTTAACAATTTACATAGAAAAGAGCCATACATTTTAAAATAGCAAGCCAAATATCTCGCTCACATCATCATATTTGCATACAGCTTCCCATTCCCCCCCCCCGTTTT
>NW_015175502.1:11459-30483 GCF_001447785.1 Gekko japonicus | reverse complement strand
GGCTCTCACACTGACAAAGCCATATAGCTTACACCTTGTCCTGAAACATCTGGTCTTCTCTCTAGATAAGTAACCCTTTAATCATATTTCCCCTGCAATTCCTCTCTAAAAATTCAGACTGCCCATATCTTTTCATCCTCCTTCAATTAGGACATTACACATACAGAAAATAAAATATTTCAAATTAAAAGTCCATGTTTTATAGCTCTCATTAGTCAGTCAGGACAATGCAAAAGTTGGAGGTCCCTTGATTGGATAAAGAGGCAGAGCACCGATGGCATTTCTACCTGCCAAAAAGCTCAGAGTCATCTCTTAAAGAATTATCTGATTGGAATTTGGGAATCCATGGCCCTGGTCACACGCGAGGATTTGGGCCTGGAGAGGGACGGATCGGATGCGCGGCAAATGGGAGCGATCCCACGGCAACATCTGGGAAGCGTTGCCCGGCCGTCCCCGATCTGTCCCTCCCACCCAAAACCCCGCACCAAAAAAGAACCACCTACCTGGGTGGTTCATCCAGAAAGGCCGTGGCAAGTGCGGCCGTGGGATCACCGGCGCGTCCTTTCGCCGGCGTATCCCTGGCTCCTGGCCGAACTGCGCATGTGTGAGCATGTGCAGTTCGCCAGCCTCCCCCTCCCACCGTCGCTTCCTCCCCGGCATCTGATCGTGCCGGGGAGCAACGGCGCCATGGCTCAGGGGATCCGTGGGATCCCGCCGCAGCGTCTCTAGTTTGGTGCGGCTCAGATTAGCCGCACTTCTGCCGTCGTTTTTCCTGCCATGTGGCACCCATGCCTTGCTAATAGTGGGTCAGTAGGTGATAAATAGGTCTTGGCTTTCTGATATGTATGTGATTCAAGCTGTGGATTTTGCCTCCTGCTCACATATTCTTGGACTGGAAAAAGGCAAATGGCCACTACTTCAGGCCTCAATAGGCTGTAACTTTCTATCATTTTTGCTAAGATAATGTCAAGATGAAACATTTGCATTAGGCTCAAGGGTCATTTCCTGCAAGAGCGCACAGGAGTGGAGCTCCAGCAGTAAAGAGCCCAGGGGGCGGGCACATGCAACAAGCCCCACCCCCTGCTCCCAGCAGCCTTCAGTCAGAGCAAGAAGCAGCCAGGTAAGTTGCAGAGCTTCCCCCAGCCCCCTGGTCCAAAACAGTCCAGTGGCACCTTTAAGACCAAGTTTTATTCAGGTACAAGCTAACCCTCCTCTGCTAGGATAGATCTGCACGTTCCCCTCCTCCCCCAATAGCTAGCAATCCAAAACAGTCCAGTGGAGCCTGAGCAGTGGGTGTTGCCTTCTGACACACTTCCGGTGATGTCAGGGGGTGTGGCATATGCAAATAAGTTATGCTAATTAGTAATGCTAATGAGCTCCTGAACCTCTTTTTGAAATGACCCCTGATTAGGCTATAATACATATGAAGCAGAACATTTTAGTATACCTGCTTCTGTGGTTTAGAATGATTCATACTTCCAAATCTGGTAACGACTTACTTATAATCAACATGTATATTGCTTGTAACCTTCTCTGAGATAGGTTTGAGCATAGTTATAGTCTGTTTTTGAGCTTCCCCTCTTTTTATTAAATACGATGAATGAAGCTGAGGATGTAGATTTGCATTACATGGAATGAGGCAGGGAATGAATGTTTTTGTATTTACCCAATGTAATGCAGTATGAAGATCCTGTGAATGCAATGGAGCCGTAGAAATGGATGGTTGATCAATTATTGTACCCATGGTTGAACACAGGGTTATTGTTCTATCACGATTTACCTGTTAGGCCTGGCAAGAGAAAGAATGAGTATGTTGGTTCATTTGCTGGTTTCAAAAATAGGTTTATATTTTCTTTAGCTCCCTTGGAAGCCCACAGTATCTTTCAATCCTCCCTTTGGAACTCTTTGAGGTAGGAATGCAACAATTATAATCCTCCTTTCCATTTCATGCCGTTACCCCAAATGGACAGTATCCCCACTGTCTTCGAATGATAAGTAACAACTCTTCATTTGGAAGGTGAAAACAACTCCACTCCATTTTTGAAAAAAAAGTTTGAACTGTGACACAATTTTTCGAACAGGCTTTAAACTGGACATTTAAAGGATGTCTGTCAGTTGGCTACATTTGAATTCTTGCTGTTGATACTAACAACGACTGAGTGTCCGAATCCCTTTGTGTTGTTTTTTTTTTAAAAAACTAGCAGTGAAAACTGAGTAGTGAAGCTCATGGGATGATTTTTTCCCCTTCTTCTGTAAGTGAATGTCCCCCCCCCCTTAATGTAAACTTCTTGTTAAAGCTTTCACCCGGCCGAATTGTATGCAGTAATGGCTACTTTCTGCTGCATGCAGTTTTCCATTCGTTCTCATCTATAGATTCTTATGCATGCATTTGAAAGCATATTCCAATAAAATCAATGGAAATTATTGTCCGGTCAACATCCTTAGCATCGTAGTGGAAATAGCATCTCCGAATGTCATTGATACATTAGAATCAGTGGCCATCTATGTAAAAGTGTATAGGAAGGTGTAGAGTGAATGATGAATAGGTAGTTAACAGTACAATCCTTTGTGAGCTACTTCATTCTAAAATCGCAGAGAAACTATGTACAGGATTGCAGTGTAAGTCCCTCTTTACATGGTCTTGACCTGTATGGAAGCAATCAGGCTGGCAGCAGTAACCGTCCAGCATGGGGTGCATGCAGGGGTCATTTCGTAGAAAAAGAGGTGCAGGAGCTCATTAGCATAACTCATTAGCATAACTTATTTGCATATGTCACACCCCCTGACATCACCGGAAGTGTGTCAGAAGGCACCACTGGACTGTTTTGGATTGCTAGCTATGGGGGGGGGACATGCAAATCTGTCCTCGCAGAGGAGGGAGAGCTTGTACCTGAATAAAACTTGGTCTTAAAGCTGCCACTGGATTGTTCTGGGCCGGGGGGGGGGGGCTCTGCAACTTACCTGGCTGCTTTCGGTGTAGTGGTTAAGTGTGTGGACTCTAATCTGGGAGAACCGGGTTTGATTCCCCACTCCTCCACTTGCACCTGCTGATGTGACCTTGGGTCAGTCACAAGCTCTGGCACAGCTGTTCCTGAAAGAGCAGTTTGTGTCAGAGTTCTCTCAGCCCCACCCACCTCACAGGGTGTCTGCTGTGGGGAGGGGAAGGGAAAGGAGTTTGGAAGCCGCTCTGAGACTCCAAGTGAAGGGCGGGATATAAATCCAATCTCCTCTTCCTACTCCTCTTCCTCTTCTTCCTCTTCTTCCTCTTCTTCCTCTTCTTCCTCTTCTTCCTCTGACTGAGGGCTGCTGGGAGCAGGGGGTGGGGCTTGTTTCATGTGCCCACCCCCTGGGCTCTTTACTGCCGGAGCTCCGCTCCTGTGCGCTCCTGCAGGAAATGACCCCTGGATGTACAGTTTGTGAAAATGCTGGCATTTTCAAAATAGTTTAACTATAAATAAGGCAAATAGTTTTGCATTTCAAATCAATCTTTTATAGGGGTCCTCTAAGGCACACAGTGGGAATAACTGCTGACGGCACTGGTGCACTTTCCACCCCTATTTTTTTCCCCCTCATCCGGTGATTTAATATGTGGAGAAGGTAGGAGGGTTTTTAACGTGGTATTTTTAAACTTGCTGGCAGTAGATTGTGTCACGGAGTCTCAATTACTGACAAGCACCTAATCCCAGGAGAACAAGGCGAGCTCCCAGGCAAGGTTAGGATATGTAGAGTGTGGGAAATGTAGGAAGTGAGAGGAGGTTCAAAAGCGGAAGTGTCACACTTGGTGCTCTTTTTAATGAGCTGTAACTGTGAGGACTGTCAGAACCGTCAGGGCACCAAAGAGCCCCTTCCTGCTATTGTCAACAGTCAAGATGAAGGGCGGTGGGCTAGGGGGGTGATTCCAGTCACCTCGGAAAGGAAGGAGGAAAATAAGAAATCCAGAAAGGGTCCTGCTTCACCCACCATCTCCACCCCTCCTAACAAATGTCTCTTTACAAAAACCGTGAGGGCAAGTTTTTAGAGGTAGCTACTGTCATCTCTTTGCTCCTGCTAAGGTTGCAGACAATATGTATATTCATAGGGATGTGAGGATATGTCTGTTTATGTATGCCTTAACTCAGAGGAATTTAAATTTGGTTTAAAAGTAAAACGTTGGACTGTTTTTCACGGATGAATGTATTCAGAGCAGAGCATTCAGAAGAATTTCCAGGGTCTGTTCTACGGTGGCATTATTTGACAATACTCAGCTTTATAGATCATTAAATAAAATAAATTACCAAATGGTGGTGTCTCTGTTCTTAGCCAGTGCCTGACTGCTATGGTCAGGCCCCAGTCACATGGGCCAGATAACACAGGGGGGAGGTGTGGCTCTTTGCGCCATCACAATTTGACTCGCCACAACAGAATCAGACGCGGCGGCAGTGAACCGGGGTTTTTTTCGGCGGCATGTGTTTCCGGCGCACTTCAACGAGGCAACCGCAAACCGATTGCTAGTGGACTTTTGCTGGTACTTTTTAACTCCGGTTCTTCGACCGGATGATACAGGCTGGCAGCAGTGTGCGACATTTGTCAGAAGTGTCTGTTTGATCGCGCCCTTAAAATCTGCCCGGCATTCATGAGTATCCCATGGCAAATTCTGCGTGTGACCGGGGCCTCAGTTGACTAAAAGAGAATAAACTGAAACTGAATTCTGAAAAGATGGAAGTTACATTGGTAATTTTTCTGCCTTGGAGGAGTTTTACTTCCCATATTGGATAGAGTTCAACTTTTTCTGATGAATTCTGTGACGAGTTTAGGACCCAGCTCTGTTTAGGGTTGCCAGTTTCCAGGTGGTGGTTTGGAAGCATAGCACTATACATACCTTATGACAAAAAGGAACTTTTTAACTAAATCACATACATTTCAACAGAAATCCGTGTAAAGTTCTGCATTTAGATAGATCAAATGCATAATCATAGGATGGGGGTAGTAGTACATGCTTGTCTTGGTAGTAGTACATATGAAAATGATTCAGGGGTCTTAGTTCATTCACTGAACAGGAGTCAGCACTGTGATATGGTAGCTAAAAAGCCAAATGTGATTCTGGTTGCATCAACAGCAGTATAGTGTCACGTGAATGGAAAGTATCACTTTACTCTGCTCCAGTTTGACCTCACTTGGAGTACTGTGTTCAGTTTTTGGCACCACAGTTTTTAACAAGGAAGATAGGAACTCTCAGTCTGGGGCAAGTGATGCACTGTATTCTTGGTGCTTGGGGGGGGGCTCAACAGTGGGAGGGCTTCTAGTGTCCTGGCCCCACTGGTGGACCTCCTGGTGGCACCTGGTATTTTTGGCCACTGTGTGACACAGAGTGTTGGACTGGATGGACCATTGGCCTGATCCAACATTGGCTTCTCTTATGTTCTTATGACTGTATGGTATTATACCCAGCTGAGGACTTTCCCCTTCCCAAACCCTGCCCTCCCCAGGCTCCATCCCCCAAATCTGCAGGTATTTCCCAACCCAGAACTGGCAACCCTTAGCTCTTTTACTGGAGACACAGGCAGCTGTGATGGCCGAGTGCTTTTTAGCAACAATATTTGGTCTTTAAGCCTTCTCCCTATTTGGAGACTGACGCAGTGGCTGCGTCGATCCGTGCAACAGTAACCTCTGGGCTTGGCTGTCACAACACACTTTATGTGAGGATGCCCTTGAAGACGCAAATTGCAACTAGAGAACAAACAGGCAACTTGCTATGTACGCGGACCACCACTAGGGGTCCGCGGCTACAGTAGGGAGCTTAGCTCCTCCAAACATTCACCAATAGCAACTTGGTGGGAAGTTCAAACCCTCCAACGGGACTGTGGGTGTGCTGGGTGGGTGTGTATATAGTTGGCCTTGCAGGGCCATTTGGCAGTTCCTGTGTGAAGTACAATAAACATGTCTTAATGCACATCGTGGTCCGAGTCTTCCATGTGTCGAACTGAAAAGTACGCAGGCGGAGAGTGATTTCAGCAAAGCGTACTTTATTCAGTCAGGAACAAGACAACTTTGGCTGACTCGCAGGCTGGCTTATATTCCCCCAGGAACCGCCACCCAAAACACCCCTCCCCCACTTCACAATAGGTTATTTATAGTGGCCAAGAGTTCCATTGGCTTCTCGGCCAGGAACCTAGCCTCCTGATTGGAGTGGGCTAGGATCCGCATAGTCCATTGTCTCTTGGAGCGACATGTCCCTGGACATGTCCCTGGACATGTCTGGACTTGTCCAGACTTGTCATGACTTGATACATTACACGAACCCAGTACTTTACACAACTCACAAGGAGTTGCAGGGGGACATCTCATTTCCCCTCTCCCACTGTTTTCTCTTTCTTTTCCCTGGAAGCCCCAATAGCTTCTCCCCTTTCCCTGCCTTCTTATCTCCTTCCCGCTCATCTGCCGATCTACCTTTATCTGCAAGCCAGTCTGCAGCTTTCTTCCCTTCCCTGGCAGCCTCTGTCTGGGAAATCTATGGCCCAGTTCTCTGGGTTGGGCTGCAGTCTGCCGCATAGTCCATTGTCTCTTGGAGCGACATGTCCCTGGACATGTCCCTGGACATGTCTGGACTTGTCCAGACTTGTCATGACTTGATACATTACACGAACCCAGTACTTTACACAACTCACAAGGAGTTGCACGGGGACATCTCATTTCCCCTCTCCCCCTGTTTTCTCTTTCTTTTCCCTGGAAGCCCCAATAGCTTCTCCCCTTTCCCTGCCTTCTTATCTCCTTCCCGCTCATCTGCCGATCTACCTTTATCTGCAAGCCAGTCTTCAGCTTTCTTCCCTTTCCTGGCAGCCTCTGTCTTGGAAATCTATGGCCCAGTTGCCTGGGTTGGGCTGCAGTCTTGGCCCAGTTGTGTGGTGCCGGTTGCTGGGCTGGGTCCAGTTGTATGGTGGGGAACCTGTAAGGGACTTGCAGGAGGCACCTTCCTTTCCCTTGTATCCCTTTCCCCACATGAGTTCCTCTTTCCTTCTTCCTGACAATCCCCCATATGCATAACTTTCCCTGGTTCCTTCCCTCTTTCCCCCCCATCAGCCAACCAGCCTCTTGTCTGCCCTCCATCTTCAGATCCTAGTCTGGAACTCTAACCACTACACCAAGTTGGCTTTTGTGTGGTGGCCGCTACTGAATAGTAGCGAGCAGCCAGGCTTGCCAGTGGTTGCTGCTGAGGTTGGTCCCGAGTCCTCTCTCAAATGCTGAAACAGGTCTGGAAAGAGCACTGTGTATGACGTCGCCAATGTGATAATGTCACCTCCAGGTGATGTCATGGGGTTGGGGAACGTCACCGGATACAGTCCGTATTTCGGGGTGGGGTTTCCCCTGCTGGCCAATGGGTCAGTGGCAGATCGCAGCCCCCAAAAGCGGGGGGATTGCTGGGGGTTGGCAACTCCAGTTGTTACCCGGCTTGCACCCTACTCTCTTGTCTGCCCTCCATCTTCAGATCCTAGTCTGGAACTCTAACCACTACACCAAGTTGGCTTTTGTGTGGTGGCCGCTACTGAATAGTAGCGAGCAGCCAGGCTTGCCAGTGGTTGCTGCTGAGGTTGGTCCCGAGTCCTCTGAAACAGGTCTGGAAAGAGCACTGTGTATGACGTCGCCAATGTGATGATGTCACTTCCAGGTGATGTCATGAGGTTGGGGACGTCACCTGATAAAGTCCCTATTTCCGGGTGGGGTTTCCCCCGCTGGCCAACAGGTCAGTGGAAGATCGCAGCTCCCAAAAGCGGGGGAATTGCTGGGGGTTGGCAACTCCAGTTGTTACCCGGCTTGCACCCTACTTTTCCACCCACCCCTAACCCGTCGCATCCGGCTGAAAATGCGGATCGAAAATGGAGTACCTACCAGAAGATCGTGTGACCGGGGCCACTGATTATCAAGAGCGCAGGCGTAGCGGAGCCTGGAGGACTGAGCCGAAGCAGCACCGGAGCGTGCCGCGCAACGGAAGGGCCCTGCTGATCCACCACTGAAAGATCACCGAAAGGGGAGGAGCCAGAAGCCAAGAAAAGGGAAGAAAAAGATCTACCAAGTCCCTCCACTGGGTGCCGGTAGGG
Source organism: Gekko japonicus (assembly GCF_001447785.1). NCBI lineage: Eukaryota > Metazoa > Chordata > Lepidosauria > Squamata > Gekkonidae > Gekko > Gekko japonicus. The sequence goes on along the minus strand of NW_015175502.1, from coordinate 22,411 downwards.
TTGTCCCCACCCCCAGTATCTGTGGCCATAGGTTAGGGATAATTGATTAACTGTAGCCGCTCAGAGATCCCCTAGGGGGTTCGAGCGGGGTAGTAAGTTGAAAGATTTTTTTTAAAAAAGTGCTCTCCTAGGTTGTCATCCTAGGCAGCCGTGTGTGCAGAAAGGGTAGGTGGCACGTGGCTGTGTGGACTATGGCTGAAGCCTTTTCACAATTTCTTGGAAGTTAATATAATTTGACAGTGGCATGAAGATTCGTAATTTTTCTGCCTAGGGATTTGTTAACTTTCACTATCACTGGATTATTTAAACACAATATGATTTGGTATAGAGCTCTGTTAAAATCCAGCAGTCCTGTGAACTGCCACCATTGGAAACAGGATAATAGACTTCTGGCCTCACCCAGACGGGCTAATGTAATGCAGAGGGGGGAAATATTGTTTTTAATCTTGGACACAACATTGATCGATGAAAGAAATAAAATGCAGAGGTATTCTACAGTGTGATTCCAGGGACCCCTGTAGTGCATGTTATGGACGTAAGCCCCTCATTGGAGGTAAATCCTACACAATTGACTTTCAGCTTCACTTACTGCTGCAGGTCTTGTACGCGCAGGAATGACCTATGAATGTCTGTGTCGGCATAACTGTTTAGACTCATTGGGATAAGCTCAGCTGAAGCATTGTGCTCGAAGGCTGATTTGGTCATTAAATCTCCAGAATCTTGTATGGGTTTCATTTCTTCTGTCACTAGTGTGGCCTTTCCTTTTATACCCTGAAGCCATAATCATAAACCTCTCGTGAAGGAATCACGGAAGCTGAAGTATTATAGAGATTCAGCTGGTCTGAGCTTGGAAAAACATGCTGTTTAGCTCAAAAATGGCTGGCAAACCTGGGTGTCTTCCGCTCTAATCTTTCAGATATGTCCGCAGTTGGCACCCACTCTTGAGACCAGGTAATGTTGCTTACCCCCCCTTTTTTTTGTTAAAGGATAATCTGTCTCTCCTTGTGTCTGTATTTTCCCCTTCCATAGGGGAATATTTGGCACAGTTTTTAAGGTGCATACTCAAAAGAGAACGAATCCATATCAGCGATGCCCTTTAACTGCCCACTCGAGAGAGAGAGCCAGTTTGGTGTAATGGTGAAGTGCGCAGACTCTAATTTGGGAGAACCAGGTTTGATTCCCCACTCCTCCACTTGCACCTGGCTGGATGGCCTTGGGCAAGTCGTAGTTCTGATAAGAGCTGTTCTTGAATAAGAGCAGTTTCTGTCAGAGCTCTCTCAGCCCCACCTACCTCACAGGGTGTCTGTTGTGGGGAGGGGAAGGGAAAGGAGTTTGTAAGCCGCTCTGAGACCCCTTTGGGTAGTGAAGGGCGGGGGATAAATCCAATCTCTTCTTCTTCTTATACTCACAACTGGAGTTATTAAAGAAGGGTTTAAAGCATGCCTTTCCTGCCTTTGCAGTGCTCGCATATAAATGCACTGGAGAGTCTAATCTTACACTGTGAATTAATATGAAAAGGAAGGACATAGCAATCATTTTGCAAATGCAAGTGTAGAGAAAGAAGATATGCATTTGTGTATGTGAAGCACAGATTCCTTAAAAAACTAAGAGCAATGGGAGTGTCAGGAAATTGTAAAATTCATCTTTGGCTTTATTAATATTAGATGAAATATTAGGTAAAGAGTCAACAGAGGCCAACTTTGGTAATATTATACTGTGTGGTGCTGAGGAAAAATAAATTCCTTAAGTATCTTCCCTGGTCCTTTCCCTCCAGTTGAAGAATCCCTCTTCCTTTTTAAAATGTGGCGTGCATCCGTAAATTATATTATGCTCTCTTCACTGCACGTAGTTGTGATTTTGTTTCTTTATTGGAATCGTATCTGCCTAGAAAAAATGCTCCTCATTTGGAAAGTATTGAACAAAAGCAATGTTGATAGCTTCTGTTTTTTAAACTTGCATTTTCGGAGAATAAATTTATTGCACCTTCATTGCTTAGTTATCTGAAGAACATTATTGAAATGCTAGAAATACATTTAGCATTTACTTCTATGGTTTTTTATAATTGCTGGCTATGCACTGTAACAATAAAATTCATTCATTCATTTAGCATTTATTAAAACAACTGCTCCCTCTCCTTTCCTTCTTTCCGTGCACTAAAACATAAACATCTAGACACCAGCATATGTTCAGTGTGTTAATTCTCTGAATTAACACACTGAGAGCGAGCCAGTTTGGTGTCGTGGTTAAGTGTGCAGACTCTAATCTGGGAGAACCGGGTTTGATTCCCCCCTCCTCCACTTGCACCTGCTGATGTGACCTTGGGTCAGTCACAAGCTCTGGCACAGCTGTCCTTGGAAAAGAGCAGTTTGTGTCAGAGTTCTCTCAGCCCCACCGACCTCCCAGGGTGTCTGTTGTGGGGAGGGGAAGGGAAAGGAGTTTGTAAGCCGCTCTGAGACTCCGAGGGAAGGGCGGGGTATAAATCCAATTTCCTCCTCTCCTCCTCCTCCTTCTCAGTCACCTACTTGGTGCATTTGTAATGTTAGATTTCCAACAGGAATCAAGAGGCTCACGTATACCTTATCAGGACAGGAGAAATGAATCAGCACCTCTTTTAAGAGATTTATTTTTCTCTTGCAAGTAGGGTTTATCTCCAATGACGCTCTGCTTCTTTTCAGCATTTTGGACTGCATCATTTGCCCAGCCGCCCTCCTGAGCAGTCACTTGTGGCACTAAGTACTGACCGTCATGTCACAGTGGCTCACAGGGCACAGGTAATGGATAGGGTCCCTCTCCTTTTCTGTGAGCTAGGGATTTGCTGGCAATGAACGATTTCCTTCCGCTTGTTCTATCGCTTAACCAGCCAAATGCTGATTGGTGAAACAAAAAACAGATGCCGGACACCCAGGGCAGTCACATCCCTGCTGCCACAGATTAATGCGGCACGGTGCGGATCATTTGGAGAGGTGTTCCTAGATCCTCACCTGCTTCCCCCTCAGGAACTGCATATGCGCATTCGAAAGACCCTCGAATGAAGCAGGCTGGAGGGATTTGAAGAAGAAGAAGAAGAGATTGGATTTATACCCCGCCCTTCACTACCTAAAGGTGTCTCAGAGCGGCTTACAAACTCCTTTCCCTTCCCCTCCCCACAACAGACAACCCTGTGAGGCAGGTGGGGCTGAGAGAGCTCTGACAGAAACTGCACTATTTCAAGGACAGCTCTCATCAGAACTACGGCTTCCCCAAGGTCATCCAGCAGGTGCAAGTGGGGAATCAAACCTGGTTCGCCCAGATTAGAGGAGGAAGAGGAGGAGAAGATATTGCATTTATACCCCGCCCTTCACTACCCAAAGGAGTCTCAGACGGGCTTACAAACTCCTTTCCCTTCCCCTCCCCACAACAGACACCCTGTGGGGTGGGTGGGGCTGAGAGAGCTCTTGACAGAAACTGCTCTTTTTCAAGGGCAGCTGTGCCAGAGCTTGCGACTGACCCAAGGTCACATCAGCAGGTGCAAGTGGAGGAGTGGGGAATCAAACCCGGTTCTCCCAGATTAGAGTCCGCGCACTTAACCACGACACCAAACTGGCTCACTTGGGGTTTGGTGATTTGTGAAGAATATCCTGGCCTGTGTGACTCTATCTGTAGTTTAAGCTACTGAGAAATATTATTTATTTATTTTTGATTTCTATTCCGCCCTCCCCGCGTGGCAGGCTCAGGGTGGCTCACAACAGGCTAAAATACAATAGATTAAATACAGTAAAAACACAGATGCATCAACATTGCAACGATCTAACATTTGAACAATGACCTTCTTCAGACCTGTTTATATGGTTCATTGACAAAGTCTGTGGCACTCAGGAAGATATGGGAGAAGAGTGGGGGGGGGCGGCACAAGGCTGACTGAAGTAAACAGCACCGTTACATGTACCAGAAGAGAAGAAGAAGAAGAGATTGGATTTATACCCCGCCCTTCACTACTCAAAGGTGTCTCAGAGCGGCTTACAGACTCCTTTCCCTTCCCCTCCCCACAACAGACACCCTGTGAGGTAGAAGAAGAAGAAGAGATTGGATTTATACCCCACCCTTCACTTGGAGTCTCAGAGCAGCTGACAAACTCCTTTCCCTTCCCCTCCCCACAACAGACACCCTGTGAGGTAGGTGGGGCTGAGAGAGCTCTTGACAGAAACTGCTCTTTTTCAAGGATAGCTCTGACAGAACTACGGCTTGCCCAAGGTCATCCAGCAGCTGTGAGTGGAGGAGTGGGGAATCAAACCCAGTTCTTCCAGATTAGAGTCCGCGCACTTAACCACAACACCAAACTGGCTCTCACCAATCACAATCTTCTTGGGAGAGGAGTAGGAAGACAGAATCAGCCTTTCCCATTGGCAGAGCCATTTTGAAAAAGAAGGAGCGACTGTTGTCTTGGGCTGTATCTCTGGAGGCACAGTATTAGGGTTGCCAACCTCTAGGTGGGGCCTGGGGATCCCCCAGAATTACAGCTGATCTCCAGACTAAAGGGATCAATTCCCCTAAAGAAAATGGTGGCTTTGGAAGGTGGACTGTATGGCATTATGTCCTGCTGGGGTCCCTCTCCTGCCCAAAACCCTTCCCGCAAATCTCCAGGAATTTCCCGAAGTTGGCAAGCCTCACCGGTCTTCTCTTTTGCTTGCTCCCATTAGTTGTTGTTGTTCATTCGCACTTTCGAGTCCGATTTTTTACAACCCCATGGACCACATCACGCCAGGCCCTCCTGTCTTCCGTCGTGCTCCGGAGTTTGCTCAATTTCATGTTCATTGCATCTATGACACTGTCTAACCATCTCATCCTTTGCCGTCCCTGTCTTCTTTGACCTTCAATCTTTCCCAGCATCAGGGTCTTCTCCAGTGAGTGCTCCCTTCTCATTTGGTGGCCAAAGTATTTCAGCTTCAGTATCTGGCTTTCCAGGGAACAGTCAGGGTTGATTTCTTTTAGGATCGACTGATCTGATCTCTTTGCAGTCCAGGGGACTCTCAAGAGTCTTCTCCAGCACCATAATTCAAAAGACTTACAGCTTAATATGCAAAGACTCTTCCTTTGTTTATCTCTTGCTCTCTGCTCTCCCTCGAAAATAAATAAAATTTTCTTTTGGTCTTTCTGCCCTACTGCTAAGAAAACAGCCATCGTAGCAGCAGGAAACAAACATCTAACAAACAACACCTTGGCACTGTACATACAAAAATACTTTTTGAATCCCCTCCCATCCCATAAAAAAACTACCAGTGAAGTGCAGGTCTGTACACAAGCAAGGAAGGAATTCACTCCAGAGCCACAGAGAAATATGCAAAAATAAGATGGAAATTGCCTGGGCGTCTGTTCAATGCCAGATGGACCACCCTAAGTCATGAGATAGCCAACAGCTGTCTGCCTGATTACCATAGTTGGTATATGTAGATCCCAGGTTGTGAAGGGCTTTAAAGATTCATAATGAGTGCCTTGAATTGGAAACAGTCTGGCAGCCAGTGCAGCTGTTTCAAAATGGGCAAAGTGTTTCCAGTGGCTTGCCTAGACAATAGCTGGGCCGCCACGTTCTGGACCAGTTGTAGTTTTTAGGTGGTCTTCAAGGGCAGCCCCAGGTAGAGTGTGTTGCAGTAATCCAACCATGTATTACAGAAGTATGGATCAGCATGGCCAGATTGGCTGAGTCTAGATAACAAGACAGTTGGTGAACTGGATGCAGCTGCTAGAAGGAGCTCCTTACCACCATGCCAGCCTGCTTTTCAGATAGCAAGGTAGGGTCCATGAGCACCCTCAAGCTCTTAACCTGTTCTGAAAAAAGCAGTGTCACTTCAGCTAGGATAAGTGGATTCAGTCCCTCTAGAACAGCGGTTCTCAAATGACCCTTTCATGGGGGTCGCCTAAGACCATCAGAAAACAGTAGCAAAATTACAGTTCTGAAGTAGCAACAAAATAATTTTATGGTTGGGGGTCACCACAACATGAGGAACTGTATTAAAGGGTCGCGGCATTAGGAAGGTTGAGAACCACTGCTCTAGAATATCAGGATTCCCAGCTAGCATTACCTCTGTTTTGTCTGGATTCAGCGTGGTGTAGTGATTAAGAGTGGTGGACTCTAATCTGGAGAACCGTGTTTGATTCCTCACTCTTCCACATGACGCCTGCTGGGTGACCTTGGGCCAGTCACTGTTCTCTCAGAATTCTCCCAGCCCCACCTGCCTCACAAGGTGACTTTTGTGGGCAGAGGAAAGGAATGTGAGTGTAAGCTGCTGTGAGACGCCTTAGGGTAGAGAAAAGTGGAGTATTAAAAACCTCTTCTTCTTCTTCTTTTTCTTTTGTCTTAGCCACCTGACCAGAATCAAGACAGATGCATCTGGAGGCTTGGCTAATGAAACAGAGTTGGGTGTCATCTTAGGTTTGCCACCTCTGAGTTGGGAAATACCTGGAGATTTTGGGGGTGGAGCCTTGGAAGGGCGGAGTTTGAGGAGGGGAGGGCTCTCTCAGCCCCACCTACCCCACAGGGCGTCTGTTGTGGGGAGGGGAAGGGAAAGGAGTTTGTAAGCCACTCTGAGACACCTTTGGGTTGTGAAGAGCGGGGTATAAATCCAGTCTCCTCCTCCTCCACCTCCTCCTCCTACTTCTTCTGTCCTTCGCTAGTTGTCTTCCAATCCCCTTCATATCAGCCAGCTGCCTGGTAAACCAGAGAGCTGGGGGCCTCACAGGGGTTAAGGCCTGACAATTTCAATATTTGAGGTGGTAGGAATTTCCCTTTAGAATAGGTCCAGTGACTGACTGACTTCCCTCCCCCCCTCCCCTGCAGCATGTGGTTCAGGCATCTGGAGCTATTTGCTCTGCAAGCAGGTTTGTACACTTTACCTGCTCTCTGCTTGTGCTATGTCGTGGTTCAAAATGTACAAGACTGCTCTGTCCATAGGATGCACCATGCAGATGGTCCTGCTTTGAAGCTTTTGCAGCAGTCAGGACCATGACCTTAAATGGCAATACCTTCTGGGAATTTTCAGTATGTCGTTTTTGCTTGTAGGCAAAATGCAAAAACCTGAAGTTGCTGTTTCTGGTAAATGAAGGAAGCAAGGCTGCTCATGCTATTTTATTTTCATCAAAATGTATGGTGTACTTTCCGTCTTAAGCAATGTTGCCAATCAGTGTAATGAAAACCAGATATCTGAATCCCTCTGGTAAACTCTTGCCTTTCTTTGTTCTAGTCTCTGGAAACAGAGCAAGAGTAATAAACCATTTGGTATCAAACCTCAAGGAAAGTGGTGAATAAAATTGTTTAGAATTTCCCCCCCTACTATTCCTTTAGATCCTTACTAGGGGGAAAACCCAGGGTTTTATCACACTAAACCTGTTCGGCCTGGTGTGTGCATGAATAGCCCTGCTGTAGAGAAATATAAGTTATCTGTACCAATGCGGTGGCTCAAGTGGTTAAGACGCTGAACTGCAGGCCGGAAGGTCGGTAGTTCAGCAGTTTGAGACCCCAGTGCTGCATGACGGAGTGAGTTCCTGTCTCTAGTTCGAGCTCCTGCCAACCTAGCAGTTCGAAAGCAAGAAATCACAAGTAGATAAATAGGTACCGCTTCGGTGGGAAGGCAACAGCGTTCCGTGCGCCTTGGTGTTTAGTCATGCCGGCCACATGACCACAGAAACATCTTCGGACAGCGCTGGCTCTTTGGCTTTGAAACGGAGATGAGCACCGCAACCCTAGAGTCGGATTCGACTGGCTTTCAAGCAAGGGAACCTTTACCTTTACTATCCCTTTACCGATGCAAACGTGGAAGGAGAAGGCAGGGAAAGACTTTCTTGAATGGTATTTCACCATTGTCTTAAAGCCTCATTGGAGTGAACTAAACATACTGGGCTTTGCTGAAACAAAGAGCATTTGTGCTCCATGTCACCAAGTAGACTGTGGTGGGAAATATTAATTTGACAGCTCAGTAAGCCTTTGAGCTGGAGCGACAGAGCTAAATATTACAACCACCATGTCACTGCATCCAGGCTGTTTGCTTTTAAATGCTGGACAAGCAGCTTCTTTCACAGGGACGTCAATTTTTATGCCTAGTCATTTCAGCTGGTTACATCATGCAGGCGGGTTTTGAATGTCTTCTGAGTCACCATGGTAACCGAGGGCCATTTAAATTTGCTGAAGGAGAATAAATTCCTCCCCCATGATTCTAAATGAAACTGGCAGGAAAGGAGATAGGCCAGCAGAATGCTTCTGCTGATGTAAAGAGCAGTTAACTCCATGATTCCAGCAGTTATAATACCTATTTATATCAGTTTGAGGATCTCCGTAAATGTGGGGACCAAATTTAGAACAGGCACAAGTGAGCCTAATTTGCTGCTTCTGGATCAGAATGGCCCCTTTTATGCAGAAGTAGTTATCATTTGTGTCTGTGTCCGCATGCACGCATGCTTGATACACGCCTAGTCTCCTTTAGACAATTAATGTACAGTATAATGCCCGTGTGAGGATAAAACCACGAACTGAGAAAGGTCTAGTTTAACCTCCTGCTCTGGCAAAGTATCCAGGGCCCTGGTCACACGGAGAATTTGTCGCGTGAAAGGCACAAATGCTGGGCGGGTTTTCAGGGCATGATCACACCGCAACATCTGGGAAGCGTAGCGCACCCGTGGCCAACCCGTGGCATGCCGCCGAAGATGCGCAGTTAAAAAGTACCTGCAAAGATCTACTAGCAAATGGTTTGCCACGGGCTACAGATGGACTCGTTCGGTGTGATCACACCGGCGCGCACCTATTCCCTCCGGCCGTCCTCTTTGCAGCGCGCACCGAAGGACAAAACCCTGGTGCGCCGCCATCATGTCTGATCGCATAATGGTGGATCAGAATGTGACGGTGCAAATAGCCATCCCCCCCCCCCGTGTTTTCTGGCACGTGTGGCCAGATATCCAATATATCTTTGTCTCAGATGATTCTCCAGCCTGCTCAATAGTCATAAAGTACATACAGTATACCGGGCAGTGTACAGAGATGAAACACAAGCAAGGCCCTTCCTGCATGTTAACGACTTAAAACACAAAACAAAAGGAGAAAGAATGGGGTTAAAGCTAAAGGGAAGGTGGAATACCTTCCTGAAATTCTAGGAAGTGGGAAATAGCCTAGTAGAATAGTATCATGAAGGGAATTCATGGTAAATAACATTGTTCACTTTTTTCTGAGACATTACTGCAATCAAATATATTTTCTTTTTGCTTCTGTAGTTGAGGGTTCCAGATTATGTGAAAGATAGTTAGAGGAAATAAATGTGATGCCTTTCATCCCTACTCATGTAAAGTTTTGTTCAGTTTCTCCTTTCCACCCACTGGCCTTTTGTGTGTGTCAACTTTGGCATGTTTTCTCGGGAGTAAATCTTATAGAGTTCAGTTGGCTTTTTTCAAGTACGCTTGCATGGCATGACTGGTCTTTTAGAGTTTAATAACTGAAGTCTTCGTGTGCTGGATATTCTATGAGCTCTGACAATGCACAATACTCTGTAAGACCTGGTTTTTCTACTGTGCAAGCAAATAAGATAGGGATTTACTAGTATAATATCATGGTCTCTGGTGTTGTTGGCTAAGTTGTCGTATGGTGCAAAATTAATCGGATGGTAAAAATTATTTGATATTGTTTATTTGTTGCCATTGTTATGTTACTATGAAAATATTTGATAAAGGGTTTTTTGGGGGGAGGGATTTGTGACTATTGTTCTTTCAATTATTTTTTGTTTTGAATTGTTGTTAAGTGTTGATTGTATTGGGAGAAACATTTTTTTGTCCTTTGGTCATTTTAGAATGAATGAAAAATGCATTCTTATGTTGACGTTTGTTAAAATGTGTTGGGCATTTTTATAATCCATTTTTTTACTATAAATGGAAGTCTTACATTAATTGGTGAAGGACTTTACAAAGGAAATGGTCGGCCAAGATGGCAACAGATAAACAGCTTTATCCAGTTGCTCAGCTGTTTTAGCCTTTTAATTGCATTTTAAAGAACCAGGTTATCTTCTGCACTGGGTTGTTTAGCTTATTTGGATATTAATTTGAGTTGCACATTTTGGCGTTGCCTTTGTTCTTCTATGAAACATCTTAAAGGCATTTTGGTGTCTAGAATGTCAGCACTGTTGGCAGGAACAGTCCACCTAATACCCAGGAGGAACCATTTACATTGACACAGTGACGCCTATCAGGTTTGCTTCATGTTCACTAAGCGCTGGACAGTGTTATAGTTACACCAGTGCAGGTTATTGTGTGCATCATATCTAGAGAACTGGGGAGATAAATGATGTTTAGCAAAATATAGAATGTAATCATAGAGTTGTATTTGTATCTGTTATAGTCCATAGAAAAATGTAAGAAGAGAAGAGATTGGATTTATACCCCATCCTTCACTACCCGAGGGAGTCTCAGTGCGGCTTACAAATTCCTTTCCCTTCCCCACAACAGACACCTTGTGAGGTAGGTGGGGCTGAGAGAGCTCTGACAGAAACTGCTCTTTTTCAAGGACAGTTCTTATCAGAACTATGGCTTGCCCAAGGTCATCCAGCAGGTGCAAGTGGAGGAGTGGGGAATCAACCCCGGTTCTCCCAGATTAGAGTCCACACAGTTAACCACCACACCAAACTGGCTACACCAAAATGTAATCTGAATGGTAACAGATAAAATTTAGAAGATCTTCTGTCCAATATACAAAGCAGCAAATGTACATTTCCAGGTTACTTCTCTGAGTAGACACTTTTCAACTATTGATGGTATTGCTGTCTATCCATGTTTTGGCACAGGCGAATCTCATAACTTCGATGTTAAGCTCGTTGCTTAAATTGCTTTATTATTAAGATTGCTTCATCTGTTCGTTTATTGATTAATTGAATAATTATCTAAAATGCATGCTATCACTGATTTCATTTAAACAGTTAACACATGTCTGTGGTGGATCTCAAGCCCAA
>NW_015175502.1:0-9258 GCF_001447785.1 Gekko japonicus | reverse complement strand
GCTCTGGAGCCCTCCTTCCTGAGCTAAGACAAAAATGGGTGAGCCAGAGGCTAAAAAACTGTGAGCTAGCTCACACTAACTCAGCTTAGGGGGAACACTGCTCTTGATGTATTTTTTGGTGTTTGTAGAGCATCCCTGCATATTTGAAAATGGGTGCACATTCATAGAAAACAAAAGCTATGAAACTGCCTAGATGGATTTGCATTTTTACAGTAATTTCTGGCCTTTGAGAGGTTATGAAATACTCTGCAAACATCCATGTCCTCAGAATATTAAAAGGGAGCCTGTCAGCTCTAAATTCCTTTTTGTTTTAATGTCTACTTAGATTTTCCCTGCAGTACCACTAGATTTAAATGGCATAATGGAACAGATTGGCCATCCTAAAAAAAGTTAGAATTTTTTTTGGAAAGCAGCAGGATCATAATCTAAATCTGTTTACATTTAGGTCATAATTCCAAATGATCTCAACGAAAGCAGGAAGAAATAAATGCACAGAAGCAGGGCTTTTTTCGTAGAAAAAGCACAGCAGGAACTCATTAGCATAATAGGCCACACCCTGACACCACAGCTCATTAGCATATTAGGCCGCAGCCCCCCGCAGCCTGCATCCAGCCACACCCACCTTTTGCTTCTTATTCTGTTTACCTTGTTTATTGTCAAAACCCAGGGCCTTTTTTGGTAGCAGGGACTCCTTTGCATGTTAGGCCACACACGCCTACTGTAGCTAATCCTAATGAGTTTCTGCTGTTGGGTGTGGCCTATTATGCTAATGAGTTCCTGCTGGGTGTGGCCAACTCAGGAGCCAGCCGGAACTCCGTTCCTGTGCGCTCCTGCCCAAAAATAGCCCTGCATAGAAGTCAAGGATTGTATCTATTTCTTACATTTTTATTCCACATCTCTTGCAAAGAGGTTAGGGTAATGTACCTTGTGCTCCCCTGCTCCATTTTATCCTCACAACAATCTTGTGAGGTAGATTAGGCTAAGAGACAGCCAATGTTCCGGAGTTACCCAGTGAGCTTGATGGCAGTGTGGGGATTTGAACCTCGCCCTACCTGGCCCTTTAGCTGTTCTAGCCTCTACACCACACTGGTTCTCCAATGCAGAGCACAAAAAGTTAACAGAAATGATATTTTTGAAACTGGGCTGTGACTTTGGGGTCTACAACAGGAAATATAGCTTGGCTAAAACTAGAACTGTGCTGGTTGTCTTCCATTATTTTGCTCTTTTCTACTTTTATTTTTTTTGCCTAACTTTGGTCTGGGTCACACACAGCATTAGCCGTGCAATAGGAACGAATGCCGGGCAGATTTTATGGGCACGATCACATGGGAACATCTGGCAAGTGTCCCGCACCTGTCGGCAACCTGTATCGCCCCGCCGAAGATGCGGAGTAAAAACATACCTGGGAAAGTGCAGTATTTTCCAGAAAACGTGGGGCGCGGGTGGGTGTCGGATCGCGGAAGAGCTGGTATCCCGTCGCATCTCGCGCCCGTCTGCGTCCCGTCTCAAAGTAGATTTTTTTTAAAAGACACCGTGAATTCACTTCCGTGGTCATGCACATGCAGGAATTCCGGTTTTTTAAAAACACGCTCATCTGATTGGGAAGCGGTGGCTTACAATTGCCCCATGTGTGATCGTGCCATGCCGCTTCTTTTCCCCCTTCTTTGCCAGGCTTCACTATCAACATGTGATCAGCGGCTGACGGCCTGAGCACAGAGCCTTGGAGAAACGTCTGATCGAGCTACCGCGCTTCATTTTGCTCTGGGGCAAAAAGCCTCACTCCCCAGGTTATCTTGCTCGTGTGACCAGGACCTTTATGTATTATCCATAATTCAATGTTGAAGAAGACTGGGGAAATGTACTGAGCCATCAAGACTGTACCACTCAGGGGCCATCAGTTTACTGAGGAATTTTCTCTATGAAATGCTGTCCCCCATGTTTGGTATTTTAGGGACAGCTTGTCACAGGTCTGCAATCAATCATATTCTTATCACCCACTTTCAAGGACACAAGGTGCTCTTTTTGTGGACTAAAGCCCCCTGAAATGGATAAACATTTAATTGTGATCTTGTTAGTGCAACAGCCGGTAAACCTCTTTGCCCCCCCAGACGGAAGAAATAGTCAGACAACAAGGTTGGTTGAAATAAGGCCACTTTATTAACATATTAAAGTAACGGCAAAGGGCAAACCTGAAAACAGCGGCACGGCAAGGCTTGGTGTCGCTTTGACCCCCATCCTTAACCATATAAACGGCAAGACACCACGGCCCCGGGTTGGAGCCAACTGTAAGTCACTTGAAAACCCAGCTGAGCCAATGATTAGGATGCGCCTTCAGGAGTCCTCAAACACCACCACACGGCCAGCGCTGAGTCTCTGTCGTGGCCATCCCCATAGGCAGTCTGCAAGCCTCATCCCCGGCCGCACGGCTGCAAGGTTGATCCCACAGCCCCCTCTACCCCCCCAGGGGTTATTAATTGGTGCTTACAAGCCGCTGAACTTTATTTAAACCTAATTCTGCCCTAACAAAGTGACGAACTAGCCCCTAGGCACCATCCCAAACCAATTCCTCAATCCACTGACAGCAGTGCATGGTAGGCGAAAAAGACCCCATCTCAATAGCCAATCAGAGAAGGGGACAAAAAATTCCTACCCGGTCCCCCATTAAATGGGGCGACCAACCTGTGCTTACACTACATACAGGGCGGGTGGGTGGCCGAGGACGAGGCGAGCAACTGAGAGAGGAGAGCGGAGCCAGCCTTTAAGACTGCGTAGGCTCCGCTCCCCCTCTTGGAGTTTAGGCTGCACCGCAGCCCTTCCTTCATTCCTCCTCACGAGGAGGCAAACGCGGCCCCCAGGAGGCATGCCGTGGGTTGTCTCCTGTGGGGCCGGCTTCCATATTTCCTTCCGTATGCAAATGCCAGTTCACATTTACACTTTCTGCACCTGATTTTGGCAGTGATTTACAACCCTATTAACGTTTAGCAGCTCTGAATCAAGGGAATAGTAGTTGGACATCTGCATTTGCCCCTGTGAGGCTGTCATAGATGCTCCATTTTCACCCAACCAGATGGCAATGAACTGTTCAATGTACGTTGTGCTATTTCTCTTAGGATGTCATAATGCTCTGTCAACGAACTCACTTGTCAGTTGACACTCTAGAGGGGCTAGGCTTGATTATGGTGTGGTACACAACGAAGTGACATTACTCTGGGACTGACTTTCAAAAGCTTTGTCATAATGCACCCTTAAATGACATGACAGCAGGCCTTTAAATGTACATAAGATGGAGCATAGATTGTATTATCTTGAGACCTGGAATGATAATAAAAAGGTATATTTAGATCAAAATCCAAGGAATGGATATTTGTATCAGAGAGAACCACTCATACAGACCATACTGACAGTACTGCATCAATTCCTACAGCTGAGCAGACACACTGCTTTTTTAAAAAAAACACATTTTATTAGGATATAATAAGCATAATCAAATATAGATCACAAAACTTTTATACCAATACATCCTACCCTCCTCCCTTTCTCTCCCCCCCCCCCGTTCGGCTTCCCACCCTGATGGCAATGAACTGTTCAATGTACGTTGTGCTATTTCTCTTAGGATGTCATAATGCTCTGTCAACGAACTCACTTGTCAGTTGACACTCTAGAGGGGCTAGGCTTGATTATGGTGTGGTACACAACGAAGTGACATTACTCTGGGACTGACTTTCAAAAGCTTTGTCATAATGCACCCTTAAATGACATGACAGCAGGCCTTTAAATGTACATAAGATGGAGCATAGATTGTATTATCTTGAGACCTGGAATGATAATAAAAAGGTATATTTAGATCAAAATCCAAGGAATGGATACATGTATCAGAGAGAACCACTCATACAGACCGTACTGACAGTACTGCATCAATTCCCACAGCTGAGCAGACACACTGCTTTTTAACTGGCAAAGTTGCTTACATGCTTGGCAGTGAACATAGCTGCTGAAAATTTGAAAGTCAACATTTTGGAGGGTGACTGGCTGTCTTACAGGTGTGTGTGTATTCTTTGGTGGGTGACTGGCCATTGTCTTTTCTGTCTGCTTCCTTCTCTCGAAGGTCAGGGAGGTACAATCGTTTGGTCTACATCTTCCCCTTTGTTTGGAGTCAGGTTGTTCCCTCTATGGTTTCAGTCTATCTATAGTCAGGGCAGGCTGTCATGGAAACTTAGAATAAGTGTTGCATTTCCCCCAGTTCTGTGGTCTTTACGTATCTCTGTTTGCATTAAGGAGTGAGATAAGGAAAAGGCAATGAACAGTCACACTAATGAAGGCAGGATTGAGCCGTGGAAAGATGCGGAGGCTGTGCAAAGGGGGGAGGTATCCCACTGACCACTTTTTTTAACATTACTTTTGGTCTTGCCTTTAGCTGAAGTTATGTACCTTTTTCTGCTATACTCCCATATGAACTAGAAGCATATTTATCAGGGCCAGGGGTCATTTGTAGAAAAAGAGCTAGGGGAACACATTAGCATAACTCATTAGCATATGCCACACCCCCTGACATCACCGGAAGTGTGTCATAAGGCCACACCCCCTAACATCACCGGAAGTGTGTCATAAGGCCACACACCCTGCCCCCAACGGTTCCGGCCGCTGCCGCCGGCCTTGCAGCTCCACTGCCGAGCCCCATGAGGGGCCCGGCGGTGGACCTGGAAGGCCGGCGGGAGTGCAAGGAAGCCCCGCGAAGGCCCTCCCTGGCCCCAGGCAGGCAGGGGTGGGGAGAGGCAGGGAGGAAGCAACTTACCCTCCCTCTTCTCCTGCCTCCTCCTGGCTGAATGAGGGCCGGAAGCAGGGCGTCCAGAAGCAGGGGGCGGGGCTTCGTCATGTGCCCCGCCCCTGTACCTCACCCGGGAGAACTGCGACCCCCCGCGACCCCCCCCGAAATGACCTCTGAGTCAGGGCTCTTTTTGTAGCAGGCAACACACCCCTAACGTAGCCAATCCTCCAAGACCTTACAGTAGCCCCTGTAAGAAGAGCTCTGTAAGCTCTTGGAGGATTGGCTACGTTAGGGGTGTGTCGCCTAGTATGCAAAGGAGTTCTTATTATGTTTATTGATGGGGCAGTCACAGCTTGTGTTCACTCCACCCAGCTGACTTCCTTCTGCTCTGTCATTCTTATCGATCATTGTGAGCCTGCCTTGGGATTATCTTTTACTCCACAACTTCATCCTTACTATTCAATTGGTCCCCCCCCCAAAAAAAAAAATCCCAGAAAAGACATATGGAGTCTACCCTGAGATATTTTACCAAGCTTATAAAACATCTTGTATCTTCCTTGTGAGTATTTTTTTTTTGGGGGGGGGACCAATTGAATAGTAAGGATCAGGGCTATTTCTGGGCAGGAACGCACAGGAACGGAGTTCCGGCTGGCTCCAGAGTTGGCCACGCCCACTACAACCAAAGCCTCTGTGCGTGCGTGGCTACAGAGGGACGGTCTGGAGAGCGACCCCCCCCAGTAACTCCGAGGCAGGCGGGCCAGGGGGGGCCCCTAGAATAATCAGGGAGGCATTTAAATGCCTCCCCATGCCTTCCCCAGCCCCTTCCCCAAGGAGGGACACCCAGGCAAGCCTTTAAACTGCCTTCCCTTCCCTTCAAAGGGGGGCTTGCCCGGGCTCCCTGCAGCCGTGGGGCACCCAGGCAAGCCAAGGGAAGGCAGTTTAAACTGCCCTCCCCTCCACTCCAAGGGCCGGCTTGCCTAAGCAAGCCAAGGGAAGGCATGGGGTGTGACCTGATATGCTAATACGTTTCTGCTGTTGGGGGTGGCCTATTATGCTAATAAGTTCCTGCTGGGCTTTTTCTACAAAAAAAGCCCTGGTAAGGATGAAGTTGTGGAGTAAAAGATGATCCTAGGCAGGCTCACCGTTTGCCCTTTCTATGGCTGTCCTATTCATTCTCTGTCTCTATTGCTCATTGTCAGTCATTTATCTACCCCTTTTTCTGTCTTAGCTACCTGTTGTAGAGTGTAAGTTTCTGGGGATGGTATGTGACACAGATTTATCCTATTTAGGCCCCGGTCACACGGGCCAGATAATGCGGGGGTGTGTGTGTCTGTTTGCCCTGGAGCAAAATAAAGCGCGGTAGCCCGATCACACGGTCCCCTGAGTCTCCGCGCTTCAGCTGTTAGCTGGCGATCACACGGCAATGCTG
Organism: Gekko japonicus; assembly: GCF_001447785.1. Taxonomy (NCBI): domain Eukaryota; kingdom Metazoa; phylum Chordata; class Lepidosauria; order Squamata; family Gekkonidae; genus Gekko; species Gekko japonicus. The sequence goes on along the minus strand of NW_015175502.1, from coordinate 3,064 downwards.
CAGCGTGGCACAGAAGCGGCGTGGCGTGATCACACAAGAGTTTCGCGTTTGTGTGCATGCGCAGTTCTGTGGAGCAGCACTGCTTTCAGTTTCGTGGTTGTGCGCATGCGCTTACAAAAAACATCTGGTTTGTGACAGGATGTAGATGGGCGTCGGATGCCACGGGATACTAGCGCTCCCATGATCAGACGCCTGCCTATGCCGCGCATTTTCCGGATACTAGTGCACTTTCCTTGGTACTTTTTTTACTGCGCATCTTCTGCAGGGCGCCACGGGTTGGCCACGGGTGCGCTATGCTTTCCAGATGTTGCCGTGTGAGTGTGCCCTGAAAATTCACCCGACATTCGTGCCTTTCGTGCAGCAAATTCTCCGTGTGACCGGAGCCTTAATGATGCTAAACAAGTAGTTTTACTCTATGAAAGCTGGCACTCTTACACAGGTAAATTTTAGCCCAATTTCTCATAGGATCAAAACAGCCCCCTCTGTGGAAACTCAGCTGAGACAAAACTGCACTAGAATGAGAAAAAAAACCCTAGAAGGAATGATCATCATGGGAAAAGGGAAAGGGGGCAAAACAGACTTGGAATTATGGCTTTATGGCTATAGCCAGAGCAACATTTGTGTAATTTACCATCTTCAATTATTCATTATGTTAAAAAGATTTACAGTAAGTGTAGAAAGACAGGAGCCAGGATGGAGTACATGGAACAATTGTGAACTGCAGTGTACAGGAATTGAACTCCTTATGGGGACAATTATGATTTCCTGCTTAATGGAGATCTTATCAAAAGTGCTGTGGCTATAATCTGTGTGTAACCCATACATGCCTTCGTACAAATCCGATTTATCTGCTATTTATATATAAAGACCTTTAATATGAGCAATATGAGAAGAAATATTTCAAGAGGGACAATCAGATACTTTTGTGAAATCTTCACACGTGCTGCAGTTCAATACTAAGCAGAGTTATGGCCTTCTAAGGCCATGACTCTGTTTAGAATTGTACTATAGGTTTTGTATGCACAGAACTTAAAAACATGCATAGGAAAAGAAGAGAGGTTGTATTGTAAAATGGCCACTTGGGCATTATACCCCAATAGGAATAAGGCCCATTGTGGAAATAAATACAATATAAAGAGGCTCTGGGTGGGTGCCTGGGCCTTGGGCACTTAGCGTCAATTTGCTGTGGTGACCTCAGCAGGGTATAATGGCACAGAGCTTACCGTTTTCTCCAGGGGAACTGATCTCTGCCATCTGAAGAGCAGTTGTAATTCTGAGTGCTCTCCAGCCCTCCCCTGAAGATTGGCAATAATAGTTCCCCAGGAGGAATTGGTTGGTTTGTAGGGTAGAGTCTATGGCATTGTTCCTGTCTTGGAGGTAGCAACCCTATCTCCTTCCCAGCCAACCATCAACATACCATTATCTACCCCTCTGACTTCAGGTTTCCATCTCTTACCCCCTGCACCTAGCCTCTACCTAGGAAAAGTACAGTCTTTCTCCACAGTGGTGACCAAGGCAGATGGGAACTGATCGCTGGCATCTGGAGAGCAGGTGTAATTCTGAGTGATCTCCATCCCTCACCTGGAGACTGGCAGCAATGGTTTCCCAGGAGGAAATAGCTGGTTTGGAGGGTGGAGGCTATGGCATTGTACCTGTCTGAGGTCCCACCCCTCCACAAACCCCACCCTTTTCAGGCTCCATCCCTCAAATCTCCAGGAATTTCCCAACCTTGAGTTGGCAACCTTATCTCCTTCCCAACCAACCATCAACCTACCATTATCTGCCCCTGATCTCTACCATCTGGAGAGCAGTTTTAATTCTGAGTGATCTCCAGCCCTCATCTGGAGATTGACAGCAATGATTCCCCAGGAGAAAAAGTACGGTCTTTCTCCACAGTGGAGACCAAAGCAGCTTACATCATTCTCCTCTCACCCTTTTTATCTGTACAGCAACCCTGTGAGGTAGGTTAGGCTGAAAGTCTGTGACTACTCCGAAATCACCCACTCAACTTCCACAGCAAGAACCTGGGTCTAGCAGACCCTGCTCTGAAGCACTATACATAGGGTAGCCAACCTCCAGGTGGTTCCTGAAGATCACAAGGTATCACAACTGAACTCCAGACAACAGATCTCACCCCCCTGGAGAAAATAACTGCTTGGAGGGTAGGCTCAATGGCATTCTATTCAGCTGAGGCCTCTCCCCTCTTCAAACTCTGACTTCCTTAGATTGGCTTCCTTAGACACAGAATATCCAGGAATTTCCCAACCTGGAGCTGGCAAACCTAGTCACGACTGGCCCCAATGAGTTCCTCACAAAGACCTGGAAAGGCTTTCCTTCCTTTGTCTTTTTACTGACAGAACCAAGCTTGGTTGCCTAGCAACATCCACTGAGGGGAAAGTTAGTCCCACAGGAGCCAAGCAGGAGAAGTGTGTCAGGAGAGACAGCCGTTTTGGCAGTTATTCTGACAGGGAACAGTGGCAGTGGGCAGGGAAGAGGAGCAGACTCAGCACCCAGCCAATCGCTTGCGAGCACTCTGGAGTGGCAGTTGATGGGCCAATGGCTGATGGAGTGCTTAGCACAGCCAATGGGAGAGCTGGAAATGGCCAACGCGTAAGACAATTATATATTACTGATTGGCATATACCCCATTGAAGTCTCTCCCCATCCCTGCCCTCAAATATTCTGGTATTTCCCAGCCCAGAGCCAGGCAAGAGTAGTCCAGAGACCCTTAGACAACACAGCTGTGTTGCAAAAGTGGACTGGCTGGGTGGGAAATGCACTCTCCCCTAGCATCAGTACTAGAATTCTTAGCACAGCATATCATTATATCAGCCTGTAATACTGTTTCAGCTCTGCCTGTCTATCTAGATTTTTAGTTTCTCCTAATCCTTAAGATTCATAGTAGACCACAATAGACGGTTTTACTGTTTACCACGTCATAGAAAGAGAGGACAAAAGAGGTCATATTCAGAGATGACGTTTATAGTAATCCTATTCTGCTCCTAAACTGTTCTAGCAACCTAGAAAACTGATGACAGTCTTGGCAGGGAATGGAGTAGGATAT
>NW_015175501.1:81254-93635 GCF_001447785.1 Gekko japonicus | reverse complement strand
ACACACAAAGCATTGATCTGTCAGTCTTGGGGAGGGGCTGTAGCCCAGTGGTGGAGCATCTGCTTGGCACGCGGAAGGTCCCGGGTTCAGTCCCCTGCATCTCCAGTTAAAAAGGACCAGGCAGGAGGTGATGGGAAAGACTCTGCCTGAGACCCTGGAGAGCTGTAAAGAGGGGCTGTGGCTCAGTGGAAGACCCTCTGCTTGGCGTGCAGAAGATCCCAGGTTCGATCCCCGGCATCTCCAGTTAAAAGGACCAGGCAGGAGGTGATGAGAAAGACCCTTTTCTGCCTGATGCCCTGGAAACCGGCTGCCAGTCTGAGTAGACAATACTGACCTTGATGGACCCAGGGTCTGATGCACAATATGGCAGCTTCAGGGATTCATGTGTCACAAGACTCTGTCAGAACAGACTGACCTGCTGACCCCTTTAGGATGAGCCCATGTGGTAGGCAAGTGCCCAAAGCACCCCAGGGACATGCAAATTTCCACTTAAATCATGCTCCCCTCCAGAGAAAGGTAGTAAAACTTTCCCTCCTTGAAACAGTCCGTATTTATTCAAAAATTATTTTGGTAAAATTTAGAGCCAGTTTGGTGTCGTGGTTAAGTGAGCGGACTCTAATCTGGGAGAACCGGGTTTGACTCCCCACTCCTCCACTTGCAGCTGCTGGATGACCTTGGGCAAGCCATAGTTCTGTCAGAGCTGTCCTTGAAAGAGCAGTTTCTCTCAGAGCTCTCTCAGCTCCATCCACCTCACAGGGTGTCTATTGTGGGGAGGGGAAGGGAAAGGAGTATGTAAACCACTCTGAGACTCAGAGTGAAGGGTGGGGTATAAATCCAATCTCCTCCCCCCCCTTCCTCCCTGCCTTTCTGCCCTCATAAGGGCCATGAAGGCAGGTAACAAATTAAAACACACACAATCAAATCGCACCTTAGAAACCAACAAAAAACGCACCATGAAAACAATAGAAACCAGAGCTAAGATAATACAAAAACATTAAAAGCAACTATTAAAACACCGGAAAGGAGGAGGAATCACCAAGGAAACACCAGACGAAACACACAAACAAAAGCCTTCACTCACTAGCGGAAGATGAAATTATATATCAACCGCCGAGCCTGCTCAAAAGATGGCTCTCCCAGTAGCCGGACGCAATTAAAGTGCTGAGCCCAAAAACATAACTGTTGCAATCACGCATTAAAACATACCAACACCCCAACATTTTACCAGTGCCTGAGAAGGTTGTTTGTTCCAATGGAGGCATTAAAAAGCAGAGGAGCAAAGTCCCAGCGTACCAATAACGGGGAGGCAGCCCCGCCGTGGGTTTCATTTTAAACATCAGCTCTCTATTATTCGACCAGGCCCTTCTTGTAAACGAAACCACCAGCTAATATATTCCCTGCCAGTCTCAGCACTAAAAACTTCTTAAGCCAGTCACTCTTGCGTAGAACTGAGTTCTAGTATTCTCCACGGTCGTTTAAAACAGTTCACACAACTGTGGAGCCAGAACTGATTTCAGCAAGAGGTATTAATTCATCCAGTGGTTTTTAACCAATGTTCTGCCGCCATCTTGCCAAGTCTCTTGTTCCAGGGCAGCAACGCTTTTGTGAATCGGATGTTCGGAGAACCCAAATACCAGCAGTGGCACAAATGCATTTGAATTACTTACTCAGACACGTTGCGTACTTATCCTATCCTGGTGCAAAGGGCGAGTAACTTTTTCAAGAGTATTGCTTTGCTTTCGTGAGGCAGGGGCAGTGCAACCGTTCGTACCGACTGTGCCGATGCACAGAGTAAAATAAGCAACCGTGCCCCATCCCCACCCAAAGGGAGGTCTCTGCCCAGAGGAGGCTACAATCAACACTGCACCAACGGGGGAAACAAGAGAGAGAAAAGGAGACCCCAGGAGGTGATGAATATTAAAAAAAGGGGATTGCACAGATGTAGGGTTGCCAATCGCCAGGTGGGGGACTGGAGAACCCCCAAGATGGCAATTAATCTCCAGATTTCAGAATCATAGAATGTTAGAGTTGGAAGGGACCTTGCAGGTCATCTAGTCCAACCCCCTGCACTCTGCAGAAGCACAGCCGAAAGATAGACATACAACGCACCTGAAAGAGGGTCGTCCAGCCTCTGCTTGAAAACGTCCAGTGAAGGAGCATCCACCACCTCCCAAGGCAGTCAGTGTTCCACTGCTCAACCACTCTTACAGTTAGGAACTTTCTCCTGATATTTAGCCGGTAACGACTCCCTTGTAATTTCCACCCATTAGATCTAGTCTTGCAATCTGGAGCAAGAGAGAATAGATCTGCTCCATCGTCTACATGACAGCCCTTCAGATACTTGAAGACTGCAATCATGTCCCCTCTAAGCCTTCTCTTTCCCAGGCTAAACATACCCAACTCTTTCAGCCTTTCCTCGTAAGACTTGGATTCCAATCTTCTCACCATCCTGGTTGTCCTCTTCTGGACACGCTCGAGCTCAGTTCCCCTGGAGAAAATGGCTGCTTTGCAGAGTGGACCTGAGGTCCCTCTCCTCTCCAGACCCTGCTCTTCCGGTGGCTCCACGCCCAAATCTCCAGGAATCTCCCAACCTGGAGTTGGCAGCCCCAGTTCTAAAGGGAAGAGAACCGCCCTCAGTTATGTGAGCCCACTGCATTAGCCACCTGCATTTTATAAAGGAGTCTGGAGGTTAGATGTGAGTCCAGGAGCAATTTAGAGACCAAAATGATTTTGGGGGTTTAAGCTTCCAACGGTCAAAGTTCCCACATGGAGGCAGCTTTGAGTCTTGAAAGCTTCTCCCCAGAAACTAGATGATGACAATGATAATGATGATGCATTTTGTGTGTGTATGGGTGCGTTCAGACGTGCCATTTGATCTGGTGTCGTGACTGTTCAACAACGGATTTTATATGCACGATCACACAGTCAACATCTGCCTCCCGTCCCCAGCCGTTGGTTTCCGGCTCAAAACCCCCTTTAACCCGGAGTATTTTGTCACCAGGTCCCAAAGTGATGTCTTCTCAGTTCTCCCGTTTAAAACCGCGTTTCCCCCCTTTATGATCGCTCCTCTGGTGTCAAGCCACTTCCAGTGGTTTAAATCCCCTCCCCGCTCGAAAGCTGCTGTGGAAACCCAAGGCTTCTGCTTTTCGCCCGCCATTTTTTTTAGCGGCGGCAGTGTGCGCATAGGCTGAGCTCTGCTACCGTGTTTATAAAACCGACGTTTAAACGGTCACTCGTTTTAGCGTTTAGATGAGTTCGGGATCTCACGGAAGCCATTTTTGGATCAAAAGTTTAAAGGGAACTCTTTTGCCCTGGTGGTTCTGCGCATGCGCCATGATAGTTCCCCCCCAATCTACGGATGAACGCCTATGCACATGCGCAAACTGAGAATTTATTTTTTTTAAAAAAAAAAACCCATCAACACACACTCCCACGCATCGGTAGTGTAGACGCTGGGAAGCGATGTGGCTGCACAGTGAGGCAGGATAAGGGAGGGAAGTGTGATCGCAATTATCCAGATCAAAGATAAATACATCAGAACCGGACCAGTTTAAACAACTCTCAGCATGTCGTCTGAATGCACACTGTCTGTGCCTGGAGGTCATGGTTGATTTCTGGAGACCCCTAGCGGGGCTTCTCCGGATTATGGAAAAAGCAAGGGAGTACCAGAAGAACATCTACTTCTGCTTCATTGACTACACTAAAGCCTTTGATTGTGTGGATCACAACAAACTGTGGCAAGTCCTTAAAGAGATGGGGGTACCAGACCACCTCACATGTCTCCTGAGAAACCTGTTTGTCAAGAAGCAACAGTTAGAGCGAGATATGGAACAACTGATTGGTTTAGCATAGGAAAAGGCGTATGACAAGGATGTATACTGTCACCCTGCTTATTTAATTTATATGCAGAGTACATCATGCGAAAGGCCAGCCTGGATGAATCACAAACCGGAATTAAGATTGCCGGGAAAACATCAACAATTTCAGAGAGTGAATGAATGAAATTTTATTACAGCATCCAAAACACTTCAGAACCTCAGAAAGCGAAGAGGACCTAAAGAGCCTCTTGCTCTGAATGAAAGAGGAGAGCGCAAAAGTTGGCTTGAAACTCAACATCCAAAAAACTAAGATCATGGCATCCAGCCCCATCACTCCTTGGCAAATAGAAGGGGAAGTCGTGGGAGCAGTGACAGACTTTACGTTCCTGGGATCCAAGATCACTGCAGACAGTAACTGCAGCCATAAAATTAAAAGATGCCTGCTCTTTGGGAGGAAAGTGATGGCAAACCTAGACAGCATGATATAAAGTAGAGACATCGCCCTGCCAACAAAAGTCGTATGGTCAAAGCAATGGCATTCCCAGTAGTCATATATGGCTGCGAGAGTTGGACCATAAGGAAGGCCGAGCGTCGAAGAATAGATGCTTTCAAATTATGGCACTGGAGAAGACTCTCGAGAGCCCCTTGGACTGCAAGAAGATCAATTCAGTCAATCCTAAAAGAAATCAACCCTGACTGTTCCCTGGAAGGCCAGATCCTGAAGCTGAAGCTCAAATACTTTGGCCACCCAATGAGAAGGGAGCACTCACTGGAGAAGACCCTGGTGCTGGGAAAGACTAAAGGTCAAAGAAAATGGGGACGGCAAAGGATGAGATGGTTAGACAGCGTTATCAATGCAACAGACTTGAAGTTACGCAAACTCCGGTGGACGACGGAGGACAGGAGGGCCTGGCGTGATGCGGTCCATGGGGTTGCGAAGAGTCAGACTCGACTGTGTGACTGAACAACTAGTGGGGCCTGGACATTTCAGAGAGAAGGCTTACTATTGCCTGCCTCTGCGTCCCAGGCCTGGTATTCCTTGGAGATCTCCCTTCCAAGTACCTGCCAGGGTCGGCCCTGAAATTCTTGTCGGTCTCTCAGGGGCCATGGGACTTGAATCTGTTTTACTGCAGATCAACATGGCTACACTCCGTAATGATCATTCTGGAGGTTGCATCTCTCCTTTGTGGAGGGGAATGAGATGTCCGTGGTTGGCACCCTGGAGCTTGGCACATGCCCTCAGTTGACCTCCAGCTGCTTACCCATCTGTCTGCGCAGCATATAAATGGACCAGAACTGAGCCAGCGTCATTTAACCACATCATAATACGAGCATGTGGATTTTTCTGCACTCCCTACAGTTTTGGGGTGGGGGGGGCATGGGGAAGATTTCCCAAACCTTTAGACTTGGTGTTGAAGCGTCAAAGACAGGAAGAACCACCACAGAGGCAAGGCACCTGCGGGCCCAGTTCCTAAAAGGCAGGAGTCCTTTAGAGAAGGGGCCATGGCTGGGTGGTAGAGCCTCTGCTTGGCATGCAGAAGGTCCCAGGTTCAATCCCTGGCACCTCCACTTAAAAAGGACCAGGCAGGAGGTGATGGGAAAGACCTCCACCTGAGACCCTCGAGAGCTGTCAAAAGGGGCTGTGGTTCAGTGGAAGAGCCTCTGCTTGGCGTGCAGAAGGTCCCAGGTTCAATCCCCGGCATCTCCAATTAAAAAGGACCAGGCAGGAGGTGATGGGAAAGACCTCCGCCTGAGACCCTGGAGAGCTGTAAAGAGCGTCTGTGGTTCAGTAGAAGAGCCTCTGCTTGGCGTGCAGGAGGTCCCAGGTTCAATCCCCGGCAGCATTTCCAGTTACAAGAATCAGGCAGTAGGTGATGGGAAAGACCTTTCTCCGCCTGAGACCCTGGAGAGCCACCGCCAGTCTGAGCAGACAGTAATGATCCCTTTGGACTGGTGACCTGATTCACTGCAAGGCAGCTTCACGTGTGCTGCTGCATAAGAATTAACACACAACTAGTGTGCACACCACTAGAGCTGCGGTGGCTCAAGGGGTTAAGACGCTGAACTGCAGGCTGTGGAAGGTCAGTAGTTCTCTTCTTCTTTTTTTAATATAATTTTTATTGCTTTTCTTACTACACACTACAGACTATAAACTACAAAACTTAAAAAAAAACTACAAAGAGAGTAACAAGGAACTTTGATAAGCTAATCAAACGCTTTAGGTACATGTCTACATGTTAGGTACATATCTACATACCACTCCTTGGCAAATAGAAGGGGAAGTCATGGAAGTAGTGACAGACTTCACGTTCCTGGGATCCCAGATCACCGCAGACTGTGACAGCAGCCATTAAATTAAAAGACGCCTGCTCCTTGGGAGGAAAGTGATGGCGAACCTAAACAGCATGATAAAAAGTAGAGACATCACCCTGCCAACAAAAGTCTGCATGGTCAAAGCAATGGTGTTCCCAGTAGTCATGTTTGGCTGCGAGAGTTGGACTATCAGGAAGGCCGAGCGCCGAAGAATAGATTCTTTTGAACTATGGTGCTGGAGAAGACTCTTGAGAGTCCCTTGGACTGCAAAAAGATCCAATCAGTCAATCCTAAAAGAAATAAACCCTGACTGTTCCCTGGAAGGCCAGATAATGAAACTGAAGCTCAAATACTTTGGCCACCCAATGAGAAGGGAGCACTCACTGGAGAAGACCCTGATGCTGGGAAAGATTGAAGGTCAAAGAAGACTGGGACGGCAAAAGATGAGATGGTTGGACAGTGTCATAGATGCGACGAGCATGAAGTTGAGCAGGCTTCGGAGGGTGGCGGAGGACTGGAGGGCCTGGTGTGATGTGGCCCGTGGGGTCGCGAAGAGTCGGACTCGACTGTGCAACTGAACAACAACAACTACATGTTAGAAACTACATTCAGTTCTTTAAACTCTAATAAAAGTATTCAACTAAAAAAGACATAATGGCATTTTTGGTATTATACCCCATCTGAGCTGTGGTGGCTCAAGGGGTTAAGACGCTGAAGGCTGTGGAAGGTCGGTCGTTCAGCAGTTCGAGACCCGGGTTGCCGCATGACGGAGTGAGCTCCCGTCTCTAGTTCCAGCTCCTGCCAACTGAGCAGTTTGAAAGCAAGAAATTGCAAGTAGATAAATAGGTACCGCTTCAGTGGGAAGGTAACACCGTTCCGTGCGCCTTGGTGTTTAGTCATGCCGGCCACATGACCACGGAAACGTCTTCGGAGAGCGCTGGCTCTTCGGCTTGGAAACGGAGATGAGCACCGCAACCCTAGAGTCGGACTCGACTGACTTTCAAGCAAGGGAACCTTTACCTTTTAGTGTGGACTGCTACCTGTGAACATCCTCAGGGTTTTAAAAAATTTGTTGCCACCAAGTCACAGCTGACTTCTGGTGACCCCACGGGGTTTTCGAGGCAAGAGGTGTTCAGAGGTGGTTTTGCCATCGACTGGCTCTGCATCATGACCCTGGACTTCCTTGGAGGTCTCCCATCCAAATACTAACCAGGGCCGACCATGCTTAGCTTCCGAGATCTAACAAGACTGGGCTAGTCTGGGCCATCCAGGCCAGGGCGAGAAATGAGCAGAGGTGCTTTGCCATGGCCTGCTTCTGCGTAGCAACCCAGGACTTCCTTGGTGGTCTCCCATCCAAGTACTAACCAGGGCCGACCCTGCTTAGCTTCTGAGATCTGACGAGATCAGACAAGCCTGGAACACCCAGGTCAGGTTTCGTCAGGTATGCTGCATGTTAATCTCCACATGAAAGCCCCTCCCCTACAGGAGTTTCTTAACATTTATTTGTCGAGATATTTATACCCTGCTCAGTGGTTAAGACGCTGAGCTGCAGACCGGAAGGTTAGTAGTTCAGCAGTTCGAGACCCGGGTGCCGCGTGATGGAGTGAGCTCCCATCTCTGGCCCCAGCTCCTGCCAACCTAGCAGTTCGAAAGCAAGAAATTGCAAGGAGATAGGAAGGTAGCAGCGGTGGGAAGGTAGCAGCGTTCCGTGCGCCTCGGGGTCTAGTCATGCTGGCCACATGACCACGGAAACGTCTTCGGACAGTGCTGGCTCTTCGGCTTGGAAACGGAGATGAGCAGCGCCCCCTAGAGTCGGATTCGACTGGCTTTCAAGGAAGGGAAACCTTTCCCTTTCCCTTTTACTGTGCTCCCCCACTGCAACTTTGTTATGCAATTCCCCTGGGTGTTTTCCCTCCCACACCCCCACCCCGCTGGCAAACTATGCCCCGTTCCTTCTACCGCGTTTTCCCAACAGGTCTTGCACTGAACAAGAGGGATGCCAAAATGCTTAGCTCTGCAGTACTTCTACTCCCGGCCCAGGCCTACCTAGCTCAGAGGAGACAATATACTAAATATCCGGCAGTCAGCATCTCCCGGTCGGCAAAAGCGGCTGGTCCCCAGCCCGAGAAAACAGAACGGGGAGGGGGGGGGAAATGCTGGTGGGAGAAAAGCAAAGAGCGTCTGCAGTTGCTTCCCAGTTGAATCGATTTCAGCTTGGACACACTGGAGAGTCTTATGTGCTGAGCGTGGCAGTCAGAAGGGATCACAGCTGCTGAGACTTCCTCGGGAACCTGCTTCCCTCCTCTGGGCAATTAAAACAAGTCAGCCGAACCTTCTCTTCGAGGCAGGAACTGTCAGTGAAAAATGAGATCTTCCGCAGGAGTGTAGAGTGGCTGGAGCGGGCGTCTCATCAGACCTCAGAACCTAAGCAGGGTCAGTCTTGGTTAGCAGGCAACAGCAAGCCACCTCTGTTCATCTAAACTGGCTGGCCCAGTTCATCCCAGAGGGATGACATCACTGCGGATGGCAGGGCTATTTTTGGGCAGGAACGCACAGGAACGGAGTTCTGGCTGGCTCCCAAATTGGCCACGCCCAGCAGGAACTCATTAGCATAATAGGCCACACCCAACAGCAGAAACTCATTAGGATTGGCTACATTCGGAGTGTGTGGCCTAACATGCAAAGGAGTTCCTGCTACAAGAAAAGCCCTGGGTTTTGACAACAAACAAGGTCAACAGAATAAGAAGGGAAAGGTGGGTGTGGCTGGATGACTACACTTCTGGTAACATGGGGGTGCGGCCTAATGTGCCAATGAGCTGTGCTGTCAGGGGTGTGGCCTAATATGCTTATGAGTTCCTGCTGTTGGGTGTGGTCTATTATGCTAATGAGTTCCTGCTGGACTTTTTCTACAAAAAGAGCCCTGGCGGATGGTATGACATCTGTTCAGCTTTGCACGAGACAAAGAGCCCTAAGAAGCAGCGGGGGGCATTTCTAGGTAAAGCCTCGCTACCTTCCTCTGTTTAGGATTGGGAAATGTGGTTACAGAGATCAAAACCGTCACCCCACAAAGCGCGCGAGCACACACACACACACATTCCACAGGGCTTACCCGTCGGAGTCGTGGCGGCTGTAGGCGGGCCTGGTTAGGACTTGGATGGGAGACCACCAGGGAAGTCTAGGGTCACTATGTAGAGGCAAGCAATGACAAACTACCTCTGCTTGTCTCTCGCCTTGAAATCTCTATGGCAGGGGCGTCAAACATGCGGCCCAGGGGCCACATCAGGCCCGCAGTGGAACTGGCTGTCTTCTGCGTCTTCTTCCAGTTCTGCCGCTGCATCATTGTAGGTTTGCAGCTTACAGATACACACAGCTGAACAGCATACTCAGGATTGCAACGGCAGAGATATTTTGATGCAATAATTCAGAGCAGAAGGTGTCAGTTATCAGACATAGTTAAAGAAACAAAATATTGCAAGAGTGCTGATGTTTTAAGCATGTTTTTATTTTATGTAAAAAAAACACCCTTTGTGTCTGTGTCCTTTATAAAGTTTATATCTCCGCTACCTGGCATTACATTTTATGAGACACAAGGCCAGGCCCGGCCCAGCAAGGTCTCAGTTATGTCAGATCCGGCCCTCATAACAAATGAGTTTGACACCCCGCTCTATGGGGTAGCCATATATGATGGCTGTGACATGAGCCTAATGAAGTGTAATCTCTATATATTGGGTAAGAATGCTTTGTTCCCAAATACCTGGACACTGCTGTGAATGTCACACTGTTCCTACATCCCCCCCTCCAGCGTTATAGCATAGAAACTGATGGATTCATGGATTAAATGGGGCACTAATGGAACATCAGTAATAAAACGCAGCAGTAAAACCATTAAAAAGCACCAACGCAAACCTAAGAAAACCACAAACCAAAAAAAATCAGAACCAAACAGTCTCCTGTACAGCAAAACTAACCATTGTAAGTCCAAGAAGACAAATTTGTTTGTACTTGGCACCTAAAACTAGATATGATGGTGCCAGGCATATAGCAGGGACAGGGAGCGCTACAGCGGAGGGGCCGCCACAGAGAAGGCTCTGCCCTTCCTGCCTCCCAGAACAACGGGGACTCCGATGAGAATCGTGGTGTTTGGACAGGCTTGTAAGGGGGGGGGAGGTCCTTGATATACTTCAGCCCCTGCCTATTTAATACAGGGCCCTGAAATTCCTACCAAGTGACCCAAAAGGCACACTCACCTGGAGGGATGCCGTCACTGCGGATGGTAGGACATCTGTTCAGCTTTGCACGAGACAAAGAGCTCTAAGAAGCAGCGGGGGACATTTCTGGGTAAAGCCTTGCTACCCTCCGGTTTAGGATTGGGAAATGTGGTTACAGAGATCAAAACCATCACCCCACAAAACACACACACACACACATTCCACAGAGCTTACCCGTCGGAGTCCTGGCGGCTGTAGAATTCCAGCTATTCCAGAACGATTCAGTCAAACACACCATAAATCACAGCTGCTTTCCTTTTCTCCATTCTCCTCAGACAGGCAGTTTCCAGCCTCTTTCACAACTCGAAGGCTGACTCACCAGTGGCTTTGCTGGTCAAGGATACATCCTGGGTCTGGAACCCTGAGCCTGATCACCAGGAATTTCTCAATGTCCCTTTCTGTTATGAACACAATGATATTTTCTGACACTCCTCCACTCGGCAGCTGCTGGGTGACCTTGGGCAAGCCATAGTTTTGATAAGAGCTGTCCTTGAAAAAGAACAGTTTCTGTCAGAGCTCTCTCAGCTCCACCTACCTCACAGGGTGTCTGATGTGGGGAGGGGAAGGGGAAGGAGTTTGTAAGCCGGTCTGAGTGAAGGGTAGGGTATATATCCAATCTCCTCCTCCTCCTCCTCCAGTTTGGTGTTGTGGTTAAGTGCGCGGACTCTGATCTGGGAGAACCGGGTTTGATTCCCCACTCCTCCACTTGCACTTGGCTGGATGACCTTGGGCAAGCCATAGTTCTGATAAGAGCTGTTCTTGCAAAAGGGCAGTTTCTGTCAAGAGCTCTCTCAGCCCTACTGACCTCACAGGGTGTCTGTTGTGGGGAGGGGAAGGGGAAGGAGTCTGTAAGCCACTCTGAGACACCTTTGGGTAGTGAAGGGAGGGGTATAAATCCAATCTCTTCTTCTTCTCTTCTTCTTCTTTAACTCAAAGCCCCCCCCCCCCTTTTTTGGCTGGCTTGGAGAAGGCATTTGCCTCTTTAAATCCCTTCTCCAAGCCAAGCCAGCTGGTGTAGGGGCTTGGAGGACGCATTTAAAGTTAAAGTTGCTTTCTTTCCACCTCTCCCTCCCTCCCCCATCTATTTGGTTTCTTTGTTTCTCTCTCTCTCTCTTAGAAAAATAAATATCACTAGCAAACAAACATCACTGGACAAATAAATATCCATATCAGTATCTATTCTTACCCCTTTTGTTTTTATTTTTGGCAGTCTCATTTAATGTTAATAAAAAGCAAATTTGCATATTTTCCAATAAAAATGGGTGTGTGATAGTTGTTCATGTCTTGCGGCTCGCAGACATCTGACGTTTATTCTACGTGGCTCTTACGTTAAGCAAGTTTGGCCAGCCCTGCCATAGACCTATACAGGGGCGTTACAACATTGGCCATTTTATTCTCAGTTCCTTTCCTAATAATCCCTAACACAGAGTTTGCTTTTTGTTGTTGTTGTAGGGCTGCAGCACGCTGGATTGACACTTTCATTGGGGTATCCACTACAATCCCATGACCTTTCCCCCCATTCATTCTCGGGAAGTTGAGACCCCATTAGCCTAGTGGTTAAGTGTGCGGACTCTAATCTGGGAGAACCGGGTTTGATTCCCCACTCCTCTGCATGCAGCCAGATGGGTGGCCTTTGGTCAGTCACAAGTTCTTTCAGAGCTGTTCTCTCAAGAGCAGTTCTCAGTCAGAACTCTCTCAGCCCCACCTACCTCACAGCTGTTGTCTGTTGTGGGGAGGGGAAGGGAAAAGAGTTTGTAAGCCGCTCTGAGACTCCCTTGGGTAGTGAAGGGTGGGGTATAAATCCAATCTCTTCTTCTTCTACTTTAAGTTGGGATCTTTTTGTCCCAATGTGTATCACTTTAGACTTACCTGCACTCAGATCTGAATTCTGTATCATAGTAGGCTTAGTTAGGAACAGGGGTCATTTCGTAGAAAAAGAGGTGCAGGAGCTCATTAGCATAACTCATTAGCATAACTTATTT
>NW_015175501.1:49607-80751 GCF_001447785.1 Gekko japonicus | reverse complement strand
GACTGAGGGCTGCTGGGAGCAGTGGGCGGGGCTTGTTGCATGTGCCCGCCCCCTGGGCCCTTTACTGCCGGAGCTCCGCTCCTGTGCGCTCCTGCAGGAAATGACCCCTGCCTACACTGAGCTTCATTTGCCACATCGTTGCCCACTCACCCAGTCTGTAGAGGCCCTCTTGGGAGTCCACCCTCCAGAGCCGCCATTTTCTCCAGGAGAACCGGTTTCTGTCGTCTGGAGACAAGTTGCTATTCTGGGAGATCTCCAGGCCCCAGGGCCAGCTGCAGGATGTTTTTTGCACACTAGGTGAGGCTACCTTCTGACACCCCCCCCTCCCGCCGGATTCTGGCGAAGGCAGAGTTGGGGGAGGAGGCAGCTCAGCCGAGTCGAACGCACGCCTTTCCTCAAGGGGACCTGATCTCTGTAATGCCGGGGGGGGGGGAGTGTCTCCAGGTCCCACCTGCAGGCTGGCAACCCTAAGCCCTCCATTCTGGAAAGCTGCTTCTTGGCCACGGGGAGCAGGGGTGAGAGGGCGGCCTGCGATTGCAAAGTGAAGTGCCCCCGCTGGCGGCCATAGGCAGGGCCGGCTCCAGGCTGCTCCCCACGGCGCCTTCGGCTCCCCTTGGGCAAGTGGGTTGGGCAAGTGCCCATGATCTACTACCCTATTTAGGAGAGGGAGGGGCAGGGCGACAGGCCAGCGGGGCGCCCCTTCCCAAGGGGCCGCTCTAGGCTGCTGCCTAAAAATTGTCTATGATAGGCCAGCCCTGCCAGGCCCCACCTGGAGGTTGGCATCCCTACCGTCAGGGTTGTACTGTGTGGGTCTAACCCCCCCCCTTATTTTAGGGTCATCGGTGGGCTTTCCAGGATAGGGATGTGGCTTGTGGCCTTCTAGCTGCCTATCCCGGTCCGGAGGCATCGGAAAGCCTCAAACATTCCATTCTGGGCAGAAAAACAGATCTGACCGAACAACTCCCCCTGCCCCCCCCCCTCGCTCTTTTCTCCGCAGGGCTACCTGCGGCACAGACAGTCGAGGCTTTGTTAGCACTTAATTCCTCCAGGGGGAAGAAGGCCTCTGGTTAAGGAAGTCTCCCCCAAAGCTCACTCAGTCTCCAAGCCCGGCCTGGCCGCCCGGGGTTATCATGCCAATCGAGGCCCGATGGGTAAAACAGATGGCCGAGAGAGAGCCTGGGAAAGCCATGGGGAGCAGCAGAGACCGAGCGACAGCATTCCAGAACGCAAAAGGCGATTTGACCGGCAAAAGCAAAGCAGGATGGGAAGGGGGTGGATGTTGGGAGGAGAGAGGGGGATTCCGAGCGCTGTCTTGGGCGAGAAATAAAGGAGAATTGTCCCTCTCTTTGTGAGTCTTGTGTGAGTCTCTTCCAGGCTTTGCAAAAACCAATAACATTAAAAAAAAACCAACCCAAACAATGGTGCTTCAATTTGCGCCACTGATGAGCATGACAAATTCCAGCCACTCTTGTCAACAGCACGGCTGGGTCTGTCTAGAACAGGGGTGTCAAACATGCAGCCCGGGGGGCCAAGCTGCTGAATAACAAATCAGAACCTTGGTTTGAGTATTGTCTACTCCAAGGGTGTCAAACATGTGGCCCAGGGGCCGGATCAGGCCCCCGGACGGCTTCTATCGGGCCCGCAGTGGAACTGGCTGTCTTCTGCTTCTTCTTCCAGTTATGCTGCTGCTGCGTCACTGTAGGTTTGCAGTTTACAGATACACACCTGAACATCATACTCAAGATTGCAACAGCACAGACATTTTGATGCAATAATTCAGAGCAAGAGGTGTCAGTTATCAGACACTGTGAACTAAAGAAAACATTTCAAGATTGCTCATGTTTTAAGCATGTTTTTATTTTAAGTAAAAAAAAACCTTTGGTGTTTGTGTCCTTTATAAAGTTGATATCTATGTTAGCTGGCAGTACGTTTTATGACATGCATGGCCCGGCCCAACAAGGTCTCATTTATGTCAGATCCGGCCCTCATAACAAATGAGTTCGACACCCCTGGTCTAGCAGCTTTTGACTCCTTCATTTGAAACCACTTTGGCATGAAGCTTGGAGTTTCACCCTTTGAGCCTCACCTCTCCCAGTTTTAATTGTTAAGCGTGTGTCATTTCCTTTTCTCACATGCAGCCCTGGCTTGAGAGTAACTCTGCATCGATGTGTGCTGTAAATTGCCGTTCAGTCACAAGCAATTTACAGCCGCCCCAAAAAGGGGCTTTCAAGGCAAGTGAGAAGCAGAGGTAGGCTTGCTAGAGGTGGTTCACCATTGCTTTCCTCTCTACGTGGGATCATTGGCCTGTAAATACTTGTGGGCAAACTGGATCAGGGTGGGGTGCAGGGAAGGGTGGTTATGAAACTCTAGAAGTTTCTCCCTACCTCACAAGGCTGTTGTGAGGACAAAAGGGGGGAGGGGGGAGTCGTGTACATTGCCCAGGAAAAGGGGGAGATAAAAATAGATAGCTAAACTTCCATGTGCACAGGCACTGTGAAATAAACATAACAGCATATGGAGTACATTTTGCTTTTTTAAAACAAAAAAAAATTTAGACTTTTGTGTAAAGGAAATGGCCAGTTTTTGCAGCCAGAATAAAGTATGCCAAGTCGTGGCTTTGATTTTGCTTCTGTTTGCTTGGGGGAGGGGGGGAGTGCAGCTTGGAGCAGGATTCTGGGGGGAGCAGGAGAGCTCCGTCTCTCCAACCCCCCCGCCGTCCCTTTCCAGCTACTGGGTATTCCCACCCAGCAAACGCATCTTTGGTGTCAAGTGTTGGTGCTGATGTGAACATAAAGGAAACCGAGTATTTTTCACTTCCTTTCTCTATGTCATAGAATAAGAACTGAAGTTGCCAGTTTGATGTAGTGGTTAAGAGCAGAGGACTCTAATATGGGAGAACTGGGTTGGATTCCCCACTCCTCCACGAGCAGCTGCTGGTTTGACCTTGGGTCAGTTACAGGTTATTTCAGAGCTCTCTCGGCCCCACCTGCCTCACAGGGTGTCTGTTGTGGGGAGGGGAAGGGAAAGGAGTTCGTAAGCATAAGAACATAAGAGAAGACAATGTTGGATCAGGCCAATGGCCCATCCAGTCCAACACTCTTGTCACACAGTGGCCAAAAATACCAGGTGCCATCAGGAGGTCCACCAGTGGGGCCAGGACACTAGAATCCCTCCCACTGTTGCCCCCCCCATACACCAAGAATACAGAGCACCCCCTGCCCCAGCCTGAGAGTTCCTATCTATACCTTGTGGCTAATAGCCACTGATGGACCTCTGCTCCAGATGTTTATCTAATTCCCTCTTGAAGCCGTCCATGCTTGTAGCTGCCGCCACCTCCTGTGGCAGTGAGTTCCATGTCTTAATCCCCCTTTGGGTAAAGAAGTACTTCCTTTTATCTGTTCTAACCTGACTGCTCAGCAATTTCATGGAGTGCCCACTTGAGTTCTTGTATTGTGAGAAAGGGAGAAAAGGACTTCTTTCTCAACCTGCTCTATCCCATGCATGATCTTATAAACCTTGATCATGTCACCCCTCAGCCGTCGTTTCTCCAAGCTAAAGAGCCACTCCGATACTTCAAGTGAAGGGCGGGGTATAAATCCAATCTCCTCCTCCTCCTCCTCCTCTTCTCCTTCTCCTTCTCCTCCTTCTTCTCCTCCTTCTCCTTCTCCTTTTTCAGTGTAATCTTTTCTCATAATAAAATCTTCTGATGGAATTATTCCTACTCCAAAATTTGACCCAGGGCAGCAGAAGTAAATCTCTTCGGTATATTTCATTTTATTTGTTTCATTTTTTAATTTATAGCCTGCTTTTCTCCCTAATCGGGGACCCAGAGGGGCTTTTCATCTCATTCTCCTCTCCTCACAGTCTTCCCAACAACAACCTGGTGAGGTTAGACTAGGCTGAGAGACTGTGACGGGCCCAAGGTGACCCGGAAGACTTGCACGGTCAAGCAAGGGATTCGAACCCAAACCCCAGTCCTGCAGTCTAACCACTCCACACCCCACCGGCCCAGAGATGCTTCTATAAGGTCAGGTAATTATTTAAACCAAACTTAGGACTCCAGCTTTCAACCCAAACTTTCCACGGCACCTTGCACTCCAAACCAACCATTAAAACAACAAAAGAAACAACAGGGTTACAAATCACAGAAGCGCACACACGTGGAGAAAAGAAAACACACACAAAACCAAGGCCTGGATTAATAATAAGCTCTTAACCGGAGATAATTTTGGAGGAATGTGCTATGAAGTCACATGGGGTTTTCAAGGCAAGAGCCATGCAGAGGTGGTTTGCCCTTGCCTGCCTCTGCAGGGCAACCCTGGACTTCCTTGGTGGTCTCCAGGGCCGGCCCCAGCTTATTTTGCACCCTAGGCGAGGATCCCTTCTGGCGCCCCCCCCCCATGCGCCCACCAATTTTTAAAAATAAATGCATTTTAGGAAGAACGAAAAACACAAATAATCAAGAAACTCCCAGAGTACGGGGCCAGGTGCAGCTTGGCGCCCCTAAGGGCTGGCCCGCTCTAGGCGATTGCCTAGTTTGCCTAGTGAGTGAGCCGGTCCTGGTAGTCTCCCATCCAAATATTACGCAGTACTGACCTTGTTTAGCTTCTGAGAGTTGACAAGATCGGACTAGTCTGGGCCATCCAGGTCAAGGTGATAACTGGAGGGGGGCTACAACTGAGGGGCCACCATGGAAAAGTCCCCGTCCCTGGCAGGCACACCCCCCCCAACCTCTGAAGGAGGGGCTCCAAAGCAGGATGTCTGCAGCAGACATCACGTTCAAATGGGAGCAGGTGGCCCTGGAGGCACTCTGGTTCTCAGGCTATTTTGCGCTCTGGTGGGCCGTGCACCAATACAAACTGTGCCGTGTACTATGCACACATTGTGCCTGCGTGCCTGTTCACACTGGCAGCTCTCACCTGCCGGCTCCCTCCTCGGACGCGCAACTCCGCTTCTAGCAAGCAGGTGGCTAACTGTTTAGGCAGGTAGTCGATACCTAATTTGAGGTTCGGCCTTTACGCCGTTCCTCATTCATTTGGGAAAACAGGTCTGGCGAAGAGAAGAGCGGGGATGGGGGGTGGAGAGGGGGCGCGCCGCATCCCGTTCCCCAGACATTTGCGCTACAGACAGCCGCGGGGACACTCAGAACAAGCCGGTGGCGATAACTAGCCATCAATCAAGCCGCACAGCCGCAAGTCTGAGGAGCTGCAGGCGGCGGGGTGTGTTCCACGGGTGAGAATTACTCAAGGAGAAACGGTGTGCAGTGTATTAAGGCCGGGTTAGCAGCTCCTGAGGAGGAAGTGTTGTGCTAATGAGGAACTGACCCATAGACCGTGGGCCTCAAAGGCACCTCTGGAGAGGAGCTTCTCTCTGTGCCAGTTTATTTCTGGGAACAGATACTATGGGGCAGGAGTCCCCAACCTTGATGCCTCTCCACACCTTTTTTGGGGGGTATTATTGCATTGTGTGTGTTTGTGCCCATGCCTGGAAGTCATGGCGACCTCTGGCGACTCCTACTGGGGCACGGAGGACATTCAGAGGAGTGGCTTGATCGCCTGCCGCTGGCCTCCCGGCCCTGGTATTCTCTTGAGGTCTCCCATCCAAAGACTTACCAGGGTCGGCCCTGCTTAGCTTCCGAGATCTGACAGGCTAAGGCTTGCCTGGGCCATCCAGGTCGGGGCCTCAACGCTGTTTCTGGTGCCCGCCAAGTGATTTTAGAAAATGCATGGGGCCAAGTGGGGCTTGTAATTGGCTATGCAGATGAAAAGACATCCTATTAAATTTGAAATGCTGCTGAGTTATTAGTTAAGCGATATCTACTATAACTCCCTGACATTGTGCAGTTGGCTCTGCCTTGGGAGGCAGCCACTGTGGATCCATGGTGAAACAGTGAACATGCCCGTTTGAAGGATTTTCCTATAGACCCATGGATCTGGATACTACCTTGCTGGAGTGATTGTAATAATTGATATCAAGACAAACACCGTCCTTGTGCTTGATGCTATTCAAGAAAATTGCTGACGTTCAGAGGCAGTCTCTTCGAAACGGAACTTGACTCTGGAGATTTTCGTCAACTATTTTTCTCTACTTACCTGTTACACCTATGACTTACCTGTTACACTTCATATTGTGAGAATTTCTTGTTGTATATGTATTTTGTACTGCTGAATATTGATTGGAAGGATGTTATACTTTGGCCCCGGTCACACAGGCCGGATATCGCGGAGGGGGAGGCGTGGCTAATTGCCCCGGCACAGTTTGATGCGCGATTATGCGATCAGACCGCGCCGGCGGCACACCACGGGTCCTTCCCTCGGCGCCGGCGGGTAAACGAGGGACCGGAGGGGAATGCTGCGCGCTGGCGCGATCACATGTCTGGAGGCAGCCTGTGGCAAACGTTTACTAGTACCTTGGAGGTACTAGTTTTTTAAGGCGTATTGTCGGCGGTAAGCCACCGGTGCACTCCACTTCCCAGATGCTGGGGTGTGATCGCGCCCGGATAATCCGCCCACCATCCGTGCCTCTCCCGTGGCAACTTTGCCATATGACCGGGGCCTTTGAATGTTTTGTACTTTGTGACATTATATAGCGCTTACTTTCGCAGCTTCGTTTGTGTGTGTTCCCATGGTTTCTGTGGCTGCAACCTTCTGTTCATGTACATTATTTGCCAGCCATGTGCCTCACTCCACCTTTCTCACGTTCAGAACCGTGCTTGAAAACTAATCCCAGTTACCCATGAGACAGGAACGCCAGCATGCAGATTAACGGGAGTTTGGGTTGAATTCTCAGTTGGGGGGGGGGAGTCTCGTCTGCCTGCTTGCATTCGTACATCACGGGCAACCAATTAGTTTTCAACCAGGATTCTCTTACAAGAAGTGAGGGGTGGGGAGGAAGAGCAGGGCATGTGTTTGTTCCAGCTTGTAATGTCAAAGAACACAACTGGTCCTTCTCTCAGCTTGCTGCATCATATGAAAATCTTGTTAGAGCAAGATATATCAAGATAGGTAGCCGTGTTCGTCTGTCTGTAGCAGTGGTGCTGCTGGCACACTGAGAGTTCAGAAGACCGTGGGTTTCCGCCTGCACCCGATTGCTCCCAATGCACGACCACTCTCTGCTCTGGAGTGGCGTCAGAGCAATGTTTGTGGGAGGGGATGAACTTTCCTGGGTGACAGGAGATACAGGTAGAATGTGGGCCCATCCATCCTTATATCTTGGAGAGGAGTGATTTCAGATGCTGAATGACAATAGGAGGTGAATGACAACAGCGGGTGTGATTGGATTAGGTGTGATATGCAGAGGAGGAGTAGGCATGGAGAAATCAGCATTGGCTATAAGCCAGGAAACCTAGGTCTCAATTCAGTCCAGGAGGGTGCATTGTCTCGAGCTTCATCATTATCAGTTGCAATTCAGCAGCCTCTCTTTCTAACCTCCCTTTGAGATTCCTTTGTAAGAGAATTGCTACTCTTAGGTCAGCAACTGAATATCCTGGAAGGTTAAAATGTTCCCCCACTGGTTTTTGAATGGTGTCAGACTATTGTTAACGCAGAACAGAGTATAGAATCTAAACTGAACATATAGGGTAGGTTTTACGTACACAAAAAGCACAATCGGCTTTATTCTCCACATCAATAAACATTTTCTGTTGTTGTTGTTGTTCAGTCGCACAGTCGAGTCCGACTCTTCGCGACCCCATGGACCAGATCACGCCAGGCCTTCCTGTCTTCTGCCGTCCTCTGAAGTTGGCTCAATTTCATGTTCGTTGCATCTATGACACTGTCTAACCATCTCATCCTTTGCCGTCCCCATCTTCTTTGACCTTCAGTCTTTCTCAGCATCAGGGTCTTCTCCAGGGAGTGCTCCCTTCTCATTGGGTGGCCGAAGTATTTGAGCTTCAGTTTCATTATCTGGCCTTCCAGGGAACAGTCAGGGTTGATTACTTTTAGGATTGACTGATTTGATCTTCTTGCAAGCTATAATATTTGTATAAGGGTGTTTACAGATTCCGGTAAGGGTTCTACACTTCCAAGAGTGTTTTACACCCTTAGAAAAGCAATGCAGCATCCCAAGAGAAATGCAGAATTTTTTAAACACCCATTTCTGCTTCAGTTGCTCCCAGAGCACAGTTACAACAATCAACACTTGTCTTTTATGCGTAGCTCTCGGTTGCCCTCTGCTGGCCGGACAGCAAAGGAAACATTGTCCACCTGGTTCAGACCTTTTCCTGAGGTTAGACCATTCTGTTGTCCCTCATGTGGAGATGTTATATGGGTAGCGGGGCAACGCTCCCTCTGAGCTGTGGGGTCTCGTGAGCCAAAATCCTACTTTGTGAGCTCCTGGCATTAAAGTTGTGAGCGAGCCATTTGGCTGCTGCATCAATTGGTTCGTTCTGGAGCCCTCCTTCCTGAGCGAAGACAAAAAGGTATGAGCTGAAGGCTAAACAATTGTGAGTTAGTTCACACTAACTCAGCTTAGAGGGAACACTGGTAGCGGGTGCTGCTGGCACACTGAGAGTTCAGAAGACCGTGGGTTTCCGCCTGCACCCGATTGCTCCCAATGCACGACCACTCTCTGCTCTGGAGTGGCGTCAGAGCACGGTACCCGGTTCCTACGGAGCAGAGGTCCCCCAACCCTTTTCAGCCTGCTGGCACTTTTGGAATTCTGAAACAACATGGTGGGCGGAGCAACAAAACGGCTGCCGGAACATGGCTGCTACAGGAGGCAGAGCCAGAGAAAGGACTATAAATCCTCTGTATGTTAATATATTTTAGTGCATTTCTTTTTTAGAATAGTATATTAGAATACTGAATGTATGCAACGGATATTAGGATGTCCCCTTCCTCTTGGCTGGGGGGGGCACACCGGGAGGGAAAGGAGACGAAGAAGGGGAGGGAGGGCCGGTCCAGGACGTCGGCAAACCAAGACAAGCTTCAAGGCTGCTGCCGCTGCCGCAGGGGAAAAAGGCTCGGACTCTGAGAGGATTACCCACCGCTGACCCTGCCAGCACCACTGGCCTTGGAAGGTGGTGGTGGGGAGGGGTGGAGAGAAAAAGGCCAGCACCAAGCCCGCCCCATGCCACCTGGCGGTGAGGAGAGGAATCCCCCGGCTGGTCTCTAGAGGCAGAGGCCGGGCAGCGGGAGAGAGCAGGGTGCCTCCTCCTCCTCCTCCTCACGGGAGCTTGGCTGACCGTGGCAGGGAGGGAGGCAGGCAGGCACCCGGGATGGAGGCACGGCAGGCAGCAGGTATCCCCGCTCAGCAGCCCTCCACTCTGACCTCTCAGCAGCAGCAAGGACGGCCGGGACAACAGCAGGCAGTGACAGCGGTGGGGGGAGGGAGGTGGAGCCGAGGATTGGGGAGGAGCCTGTTAAATGTGTCGGGGGGGCGGCCCCATGGGCCCCGCGGTAGCTACGGGCCTGGGCTGGACGCACACATCATTGAGTGCTGCTCTGTCATTTGTAACCATTCGCCTTCTGGGTTCTCTCATCCACATGGGAAGAGACGGAAGCAAAGGATTGCTAAGAGGCAATGTAAGCGCCCATTCCAATGATCTGTGGATCCACCCTTGGGTGTCTGTGAGCAAGAGAGCCTCACATGAAACAGTGCTCCTCTGAATGTCCGTACTTGCTGTACGCAACGATGGACTCTCCTGGCCCTTTCTCCTTCTTCCCACCCCAGTATTGACAACCAGTTTTAGGAGTGCTCCAGCCACATCATGACCAAGAGAAAGACTATCTCTGTGGCTCCCACCTGGTGCAGAGGCGATCCAAATTGGCATCTTGCTGAAATGCAGGATATAAGATAGACGGCACAGTGAGATGCGGCTGGTGGAGGGCGATTCTAGCGCATAGTATGTTTCAGCCAGCTTTCTCCAGCAATTAAATGTCATATGGTGCTGCATGTAGAATAGCCAGGAGATCCTAAGATTGTCTGGCAGACACAAGTTGTAGCTCTTTTTAGCATTATGCACCACTAGGTGGCAAGCTAGACTTGCTTTTAAGGCAAGAGATGTTTCAGAGGTGGGTTGCCATTGCCTGCCTCTGCGTCACGATGACCCTGGTATTTCTTGGAAGTCGCCCTTCCAAGGACTAGCCAAGGCCGACCCTGCTTAGCTTCTGAGATCTGACGAGATCGAGCTAGCCTGGGCTATCCCAACAAGCCAAACTTTCTCCAACAGACCAAACTGAACCTGCACGGAACAAACAGATCGAAACTATTCCTTTTTATTTTGCCTCTGCCAGCCCATTTGTATTTGAACCGCAACTCGCCGCAACAATATTAGTCATGATGAAAAAAGAAAACAAAACACAACCCACACAACTGGCCCCATTCTTTTTGCACCTTGGCTTTTTGTGCGAGGAGCCTGACTTTTGAAAATCGCTTTCTACCTGTGCTGCATTAGTCTGAACCAACCAATAGCTCTAGGTGGGTTTGTCTGCAGGAACAACCTCTCTCCAAGAGACAGTTACCCTTGGAAACCAAAGCCAGGACTCTTTCCTCCAGGGCAAGGGCTCTGTTGGTGGGGTTACCATACCAACCTGGCCAGGAACGGCACCTGAGCAGAGCCTGGTGTAACCGCTCCTCCTTTGGTTCCACGAGAGCCGGCCTTCTTGCTGCCGCAGTAACTATTCCGAAGACTGGCTTCCACCTGCAAACATGAATCTCATCCTTTCCAGGTAAAACGGGAGGCTTTACCCCTTTACTTTTAGGATAGGATTCTTCATTTGTACAGAAGGGATTGAGGCTCACCCCTTGAGAGAGATTACCATTCAGGAATGTGGCGGCAGGGGGGGGGTGAGGTGGGACTTGGAAGGACTGCCCAGACAACCAACACATTACAGAAGAATATATTATTTATACTTATTTGACAGATTTATATCAGGGGTGGCCAAACTCGATCAACGTAAGAGCCGCATAGAATAAACGTCAGATGTTTGAGAGCCGCAAGACATACATTGCACACACGGTTTTATTTAAAATTATGCAAATTTGCTTCTTATTGACATTAAATGAGAAAATGCCAAAAATAAAAACAAAAGGGTAAAAACAGGTATTGATAATGATATTTATTTGTCCAATTATATTTATTTGTTTGCTAATGATGTTTGTCAGAGAGAGAGAGAGGTGGAAAGAAAGAATCAACAGGTGGAAAGAAAGAGAGAAAGAAAAAGAGAGATAGAGAAACAAAGAAAGCAGATAGATGGGAGGGAGGGAGAAAAGGCATGCCTCCCGTTCGCTTCCCCAGCTGCCTTACCGGGAGCCGCACAATATGTGTGAAAGAGCCGCATGTGGCTCTCGAGCTGCAGTTTGGCCACCTCTGATTTATATGCTGCCTCCTTACCATCATGGAACTCAATGTGGGATTCCCATGGGGATTCGCAGGTGGTCTCCACACAGGCACTGGCCAGATCCTGCTGTGCTTTCGCCCAGCAACCATTTGCTACAAGGCTCTCATTGCTGCCAGGAACTGTGGCTCAGTGGCAGAGCCTCTGCTTTGCATGCAGAAGGTCCCAGGTTCAATCCCCGGCATCTCCAGTTAAAGGACCTAGCAGTAGGCGATGTGAAAGACCTCTGCCTGAGAGCTGGGGCCAGTCTGTGTAGACAATACCGACCTTGATGGACTAAGGGTCCGAATTCAGTACCAAGGCAGCTTCATGTGAACACAGAGGCATTAACAGGAGGAAAAGACCATTCACGCGGTAATTTCCCTGGCACTTTCCTTGCCTCAGTCCCTTGCAGTCGCTATCCCCCCCCCCCATGCCATCAGAGGGCTTTTAAAAAATCACTATGGCAAGAGGTCAATTACCAATTTTAAGTTCCAAAAGGCCCTCCCGGTGGCATACGTGGAAGGATGGCAGGCAAAATAAGGAAAATGACATCAATGGGGGGGTGGAACCTGAGGGGGGAAACTACACTGTCCTGTTCACACCAGTACAAACTCACTTGGGCCTTAACCCTTTCAAAAAAGGGAACAGTGGTGGGCACATGCAACAAGCCCCACCCCCTGCTCTCAGCAGCCCTCAGTCAGAGCAAGCAGCAGCCAGGTAAGTTGCAGAGCCACCGTTCCCCCGATCCAAGACGTGGGGAATCAAACCCGGTTCTCCCAGATTAGAGTCCGCGCACTTAACCACTACACCAAATGAGGAAAATGACATCAATGGGGGGTGGAACCTGAGGGGGGAAACTGCACTGGCCTGTTCACACCAGTACAAACTCACTCGGGCCTTTAACCCTTTCAAAAAAGATCATCCCAAAGTGGGTTTGGGAAAGATCACAGCAAAGCAGGGAAAAGCCCAAATGGTGCAGGATCAGGGGTCATTTCCTGCAGGAGTGCAGAGGAGCGGAGCTTCGGCAGTAAAGAGCCCGGGGGCGGGCACATGCAACAAGCCCCACCCCCTGCTCCCAGCAGCCCTCAGTCAGAGCAAGAAGCAGCCAGGTAAGCTGCAGAGCCCCCCCCCGGCCCCCCGGCTCAAAACAGTCCAGTGGCACCTTTAAGACCAAGTTTTATTCAGGTACAAGCTCTTCCTCCTCTGCGAGGACAGATCTGCACCCCCCCCCCCATAGCTAGCAATCCAAAACAGCCCAGTGGAGCCTGAGCGGTGGGTGTTGCCTTCCAACACATGTCCGGTGATGTCAGGGGGTGTGGCATATGCAAATAAGTTATGCTAATGTGTTATGTTAATGATCTCCTGCACCTCTTTTTCTACAAAATGGCCCCTGTGCAGGAGTGTAGAACGATGTCGGGTAGACACTGGGGGAAAAGTCCAGTCCATTTTGGGAGCCACGGAGAAACATGGCAGTGGGGTGGGAAGCAGCACATAATAGCTTCAGCAAAGCTTCAGCACTATTCTCAGTTTCTTTTTCACTGCAGCCCAGGACCTCAGCCTAGTAGAAGCAATAAAATATAAGAGTCCCTGCCCCAAGGAGTTTACAATCTATGTTTTGACAGCAGCAGACTCGACACAGAAGCTTTGCCGGGAAATGCGCACTATGAGGTTAAGTCAGAGGCTTCAGAGAAAGGGAGGGGGTCTGAGAAAGAATGCAAAGGGGGAGAGAGGCGGCATCAAAGAAGGGCTGTGTGTTTGTTGCAAGAGATGCTGAAGATAAAGAGCTGGCCGACCTCTGCCTCCCCCGTTGGGATTCTTTGCAACTTTGATTCATTATTTCCTGCACGAGGGTGTGGAGGCAACAGAAAGGGGCTCGGGGGGGAGAGAGAGAAAGAAGCCAGGACCGTTTGTGAAGCCTCAGTCTACGGCGGGAGGTGCAGAGACATATTTAGCAAAGGGTGGTGAGGACAGCAGACTTGAATGGCCACCAAGCGTCCCGGAACACCAGGAAAGTATTTTGCCGAAAGCAATTGGCAGGCCTAGAGCTGCACTCAAAACAGCCCAGGATTTCTAGAAAAACTTTCAGTCCTCCGTCGCCCCTGGCAAAGTCGCAGGCCAGCAAGGAGGCCGTGACGCCTCTTTTGTCTGAAGAGGAAATACTCCAGAGAGAGCCAAGAAACATCCTCTCCCGTACCCAACTCCCAACACATGTCCGAAGCAGCGACAGCCGCTTTGGGAAACTCTGCAGCTGCTAGAGACATTTACACCCATGACGACCATCCAGAGAGGTAGATTAAATCCAGATGCGTTACCAGCTGTTTTTTGTTCCTTCTGCGGCAGGCAGAACGCGAGACGGCGAAGCTTTCCCGATCACCTTATGTAAGGAAAAGCTTCGTTTCATCTCAACCTCATTTCCTTCTTTGATCGAGTGACGGAGGGAAGGCTGTTGATGTTGTTCACCTGGATTTCAGCAAAGCTTCTGACAGGCTTCCCCCATGATGTTCTGATGGGTAAACTAAAGGATAGTTAGGTGGACAGGGAACTGGTCAGAGAACCGCACTAAGAACATAAGAACATAAGAGACGCCAATGTTGGATCAGGCCAAAGGCTCATCCAGTCCAACACTCTGTATCACACAGTGGCCAGAAATACCAGTGCCATCAGGAGGTCCACCAATGGGGCCAGGACACTAGAAGCCCTCCCACTGTTGACGCCCCCAAGCACCAAGGAGACAGAGCATCACTTGCCCCAGAGTCCCTAACTTTTTTTTTTAATGGACCTCTGCTCCACATGCCTATCTAATTCCCTTTTGAAGCCGTCCATGCTTGTAGCCGCCATCACTTCCTGTGGCAGTGAATTCCAAGTGTTAATCCCTCTTTGGGTGAAGAAGTACTTTCTTTTATCAGTTCTAACCCGACCGCTCAGCAATTTCATGTAGTGCCCACGAGTTCTTGTATTGTGAGAAAGGGAGAAAAGTACCCCTAACCCTCAATCATGTCACCCCTCAGTCGTCGTTTCTCCAAGCTAAAGAGCCCTAAGCGCTTTAACCTTTCCTCATAGGGAAAGTGTTCCAACCCTTTTATCATCCGAGTTGCCCTTTTCTGCACTTTTTCCAAAGCTATAATATCCTTTTTAAGGTGTGGTGACCAGAACTGCACACAGTATTCCAAATGAGGTCGCACCATTGATTT
Organism: Gekko japonicus; assembly: GCF_001447785.1. Classification (NCBI taxonomy): domain Eukaryota; kingdom Metazoa; phylum Chordata; class Lepidosauria; order Squamata; family Gekkonidae; genus Gekko; species Gekko japonicus. The sequence goes on along the minus strand of NW_015175501.1, from coordinate 66,239 downwards.
ATATAGGGGCATTATGATATTGGCTGATCTGTTTCCAATACCCTTCCTAATAATCCCCAGCATAGCATTGGCCTTCTTTATTGCAGTCACACACTGTCTCGACATTTTTAGTGAGTTATCTACTACAACTCCAAGATCTCTCTCTTAATCAGTCTCTGCCAGTTCAGACCCCATCAATGTGTATTTATAGTTAGGATTTTTGGCTCCAATGTGCATCACCTTGCACTTGGCCACACTGAACCCCATTTGCCACGTTGACGCCCACTTGCCCATCCTTGACAGATCCCTTTGGAGTGCCTCACAATCCTCACTGGTTTTCACCACCCTGAACAACTTCGTATCATCCGCAAATTTATCCACTTCACTGCTTACTCCCAACTCCAAATCATTAATGAACAAGTTAAAAAGCAGTGGACCAAGTACTGATCCCTGCGGTACCCCACTGCTTACCACCCTCCACTGAGAAAATTGCCCATTTATACTCACTCTCTGTTTTCTATTAATTAGCCAGTTTTTGATCCATAAAAGGACTTGTCCTTTTATCCCATGATTTATCCCATGATCAGTGAGTAGTTGTCAATGGCATTTCATCTGAATGGAGGGAGGGGTCCAGTGGGGTGCCACAGGGCTCGATTCAGGGCCTGGTACTTTTCAATATTTTTGTAAATGATCCGGATGATGGTGTGGAGGGGCTGCTCATTAAATTTGCAGATGACGTGACACCAAATTTGGGAGGAGCAGCGAACACTTCAGCAGATAGAGGTAGAATTCAACAAGATCTGAACACACTGGAAAAGTGGGCAGATGTGAACAAGATGCAATTTAACAAGGATGAGTGCCGAGTTCTACAGCTGGGTAACAAAAATGAGGAACACGCACACTGGATGGGGGATACACTTCTGAGTAGCAGTGTGTGTGAACAAGATCTTGGTGTACGGGTGGACTGAAAGTTAAATAAGAGCACCCAGTGTGATGCAGTGACAAAAAAGGCTAATGCGATCTTGGGGTGTATCCAGGGGTCATTTCCTGCGGGAGCGCACAGGAGCGGAGCTCCGGCAGTAAGGAGCCCAGGGGGTGGGCACATGCAACAAGCCCCACCCCCTGCTCCCAGCAGCCCTCAGTCGGGCCATGAGGAGCAAGAAGCAGCCAGGTAAGCTGCAGAGCCTCTCCCTTGCCTGCTTTCAAATACAAGCTCTCCTTCCTCTGTGAGGGCAAATCTGCACGTCCCCCCCCCAATAGCTAGCAATCCAAAACAGTCCAGTGGCACCTTTAAGACCAAGTTTTATTCAGGTACAAGCTCTCCCTCCTCTGCGAGGACAGTTCTGCCCGTTCCCCCCCCCCAATAGCTAGCAATCCAAAACAGTCCAGTGGAGCCTGAGCGGTGGGTGTTGCCTTCTGACACACTTCCAGTGATGTCAAGGGGTGTGGCATATGCAAACAAGCTATGCTAATAAGTTATGCTAATGAGCTCCTGCACCTCTTTTCCTACGAAATGACCTCTGGGTGTATCAACAGAGAAATAACATCCAAATCTCAAGATGTCATAGTCCTGCTGTAGATTGCATTGGTCAGGCTGCACCTGGAGTTTTGTTCCATGATCATGGGGCTGTCACTAAGAAGGCCCTGTCTCTGTGCCCCCACCAGACGAGCTTCTTTGATTGATGGCACAGTCCGGATTTTGCTTGACTACAGCCTACTTGTTCATTTGGCAACTGTGTTTTTGTAAATTCTGTGAGTTCATTTGCACAGTTTTTGTACTTGACTGTAGCGTTGTACTGTTTTCAATAGAGTTACTACTTGTGAATTCTCATTGGTGGAACATTTATACTCTTACTATATATGATTCTTTTTCTAGTAGTGGGTGTCAGGGTAAATGCTTCCTCTAAGCTGTGGAGTCTTGTGAGCAAAAATTCTACTTTGTGAGCGACTGGCATTAAAGTTGTGAGTGAGCGATTGGGCTACTGCATAAATTAGTTTGCTTTGGAGCCCTCCTTCCTGAGCTCAGACAAAAATGTGTGAGCTGGAGGCTAAAAAACTGAGCTAGCTCACACTAACTCAGCTTAGAGGGAACACTGGTCAGGGTTCTTATTCAGGTTATGCAACACAGGGCTTCATGAGAAGATAACTGTTTATTGGTAAATCCAGTACTAGAGACACATGTACAGCTTGTGTCAGAAATGGCCACCAATACTAGGACCTCTGACTTATACTAGAATCAAACATCCCCCCGGTAAGCATGAGCCAATGGATACATCTCGCGCACACGGGCAAAGCAAGCAGGCAAAGCAAAAACCGTTAACTTTCCCAGCCAAGTAAAAGTGCAGCTGGAGCATCTACAAGGTCAAGCATAAGATAGCAAACAGTTGGTGAGCCAGGGAGAGCTGAGACACCCCTCCACATTCCAGACCTATGACAGGGTTACCTGACATCGAGGAGCTTTTGAGGTGCAGCCCTCTTTTGGAGTTTACTGTTTCTGGTTTCAGTATCTCTCTCCCTCCATTGTCCTTTGTTGTTTTTGTATAGCTGAGAAAAGCTGCCAGTCCTAAGTAGTCGTGTTTAGGACTTGTTTTCTCCGCAGATGACCGTAAAATTTTGGGGGGAGAGGTGGGGGACACAATTTCTCTAAACTAAAAAAAACCCAGATTACTCCTCATTGCAGGGACAACCAAGTGAAGGTGATGGAGACCGTGGTCACCAACGCGGAGACGTACTTCGGCAAGTTCTGCACTCTGATGGCCTCGTACACCCGCAAGACGGCCAAGTTGCGGGACAAGTCCGACCTGCTGGTCAAGCAGCTGATGGACTACGCCAACACGGAGAACCCCGAACTCCGGACTTCCGTGAAGAACTTCGCAGAGGAACTGGCCAAAGTGCAGGACTACAGGCAAGCGGAGGTAAACAGCCCAGCTCGCGCGGCCCACAATGAAAAGAAAAACATCTCCACAAGGAGTGGGACATTTATGGGCCAGGACCGGCTGTGTTACACTCAGAGGTGGCTTGTGTCTGATTTGAAGGGACGGAAGCCTGGTAGTTTGAGAGCAAAGCTTTCTCTAGCATGACCATTTCTATGATACAATCTATACATTTCCATCCCGGTGCAAGGGCTGCCGCCTCCAGTTTGGGAAATCCCTGGAGATTTGAGGGTGGTGCTGGGGGACGACAGAGTCTGGGGATGGATAGGAGTTCAGCAAGGATGTGATGTCATGGAGTCAGGGGTCATTTCGTAGAAAAAGAGGTGCAGGAGCTCATTAGCACAACTCATTTGCATAACTTATTTGCATATGCCACACCCCCTGACATTACCAGAAGTGTGTCAGACGGCAACACCCACTGCTCAGGCACCACTGGACTGTTTTAGATTGCTAGCTATGGGGGGGGGCGCAGATCTTCCCTCACAGAGGAGGGCGAGCTTGTACCTAAATAAAACCTGGTCTTAAAGGTGCCACTGGACTGTTTTGGATTGCTAGCTGGGGGGAGGGAACACACAGATCTGTGCAGAAAGGAAGGAAGGAAGGAAAGAGAGAAAGAAATAGAAGGAAAGAAGGAGAGAAAGAGGGAAAGAAAGAGGGAGAGAAGGAAATAAGGAGGGAAAGGGAAAGGAGAGAAGGAAAGAAGGAGGGCTGCTTCTTGCTCCTCGTGGACTGGGGCTGCTGGGAGCAGGCGGTGGGGCTTGTTGCATGTGCCCACCCCCTGGGCTCTTTACTGCTGGAGCTCCGCTCCTGTGCGCTCCTGCAGGAAAGGACCCCTGCATGGAGTCCACCCTCTGAAGCCACCATTTTCTCCAGGGGAAAAACTGATCCCTGTAGCCTCGAGGTCTGTGGCAAATAAGGGTTACCATTTGGGCAGTGCTCAGTCGAGAGATTGGGGAGGGGGAACAACGCCGCACAACACAGCGACATCCCTTCCGTTTGACGACCTGGAAGTGAGATCACTGCATCGAGCGACTCTGTAGGAGTTCTCCAGTGTATGTGGTCTTTACCACAGAGATATGAAAAACTCCTAGAGTGTCGCGTGCCAGAGTGAGATCCCAGTTTTCACCTGGAAGTGACGTTCCCATGTGGTGTGACACTTCCCCCTCCCCATGGCCCACCCCTCTATGGCCAGGGCAGGCTTGTCAACCCTACTTTTAATTCTGACAGAGCTCCTACCCTTTCTCTGAGGAGCTTAAAGCACGGCTCTCCCCATCCCTTTTCCTCTCACGACAGCCTTGTAAAGTAACTTAGGCTGAGGGAGAGTGAGCAATTGCCCCAAGATCACTCAATGAACTTCATGACCACGTAGGGACTTGAATCCAGGTCTCCACTATGCACACTGCATCTCAAAATGAGGGAGAAGAAGAAGAGATCAGATTTATACCCCGCCCTTCACTCGGGAGTCTCAGAGCGGCTCACAAACTCCTTTCCCTTCCCTGGCCCACAACAGACCCCCCCTGTGAGGTAGGTGGGGCTCTTTGAGAGAACTGCCCTTGAGAGAACAGCTCTGACAGAGCTATGGCTTGCCCAAGGTCATCCAGCAGGCGCAAGTGGAGGAGTGGGGAATCAAACCCGGTTCTCCCAGATTAGAGTCCGCACACTTAACCACTACACCAAACTGGCTCTCAGTGGAGAAGATAATTCCCTTTTCCCCTGTTACGCTTTTGTAAAAGCATGTGAGCCCTGACAGATCAAAGATGGCAAACCAATGGGTGCCCTTTCATTGTCCTTCACCCCAGAGGCCAGGCGATTGTCCTTCATGGAGCCCTGCTCATACCTGCCACCACCTTCCCTTGAAGGAGGCCTTTGTACCATGGCTGCCTACATAGCTTATTACATATCTTTTTACAGCACACAACATGCTTCTCGCTTTAGGTGGAGAGACTGGAAACTAAAGTCATTCAACCTCTGAAGATGTACGGTGCTCTCATCAAGCAAACCAGGGTGAGTGACAAATTTAAAAGCAAACCCCACAGCAGGTTCACCACATTTTTACCCTGTCCTACCCTGAAGGATGGAGCAGCGGTGGCTCAAGTGGTTAAGACGCTGAACTGCAGGCTGTGGAAGGTCAGTAGTTCAGCAGTTCGAGACCCGGCTGCCGCATGACGGAGTGAGCTCCCGTCTCTAGTTCCAGTTCCTGCCAACCTAGCAGTTCGAAAGCAAGAAATTGCAAGTAGATAAATAGGTACCACTTCGGTGGGAAGGTAACAGCGTTCCGTGCGCCTTGGTGTTTAGTCATGCCAACCACACGACCACGGAAACGTCTTCGGACAGCGCTGGCTCTTCGGCTTTGAAATGGAGATGACCACCGCAGCTTTGAAACGGAGATGAGCACCGCAACCCTAGAGTCGGATTTGACTGGGTTTCGAGCAAGGGAACCTTTACCTTTACCTTGAAGGATGGAGCCACGGTGGCTCAGAGGTTAAGACACTTAGCTGCAGACTGGAAGGTCGGTAGCTCGGTGGTTTGAGACCCAAGTGCCACGTGATGGAGTGAGCTCCCGTCTCTGGCCCCAGCTCCTGCCAACCTAGCAGTTTGAAAGCAAGAAATTGCAAGTAGATAAACAGGTACCGCTTCGGTGGGAAGGTAACAGTGTTCTGTGCACCTCGGCATTTATTCATGCCAGCCACATGACCACAGCGCTGGCTCTTCGGCTTGGAAACGGAGATGAAAACTACCCCCTAGAGTCGGATTCGACTGGCTTTCGGAGCAAGGGAAACCTTTACCTGTACTTACCCTGAAGGAGGTTGGGGTGTATACGTAGTTGTCCCTTTCTCCACACAGCCCCCCTGTGAGGTGGATCGGGTTGCAAGTGACTTGCCCAAGATCACACGATGAGCTTTATGTCAGAGTTTGAACCTGAGTCTTTTTCTCCTATTAGCCCAACACTCTTAACAACGATACACTACCTTGATTCCGGCACCCAATGTATAATTTTGGATTCTCATGGGGTAACCGTCCCACACTCCACTAGGGTTGCCAGCTCTGGATCAGGAAAAACCTGGAGATTTTGGGGTTGAAACCTGCAGAGGGCAAGATGTGGGGGAGGGACCTCCGCAGGAAACATTGTCGTAGAGTTCACCCTCCAAAGCAGCCATTTTGTCCAGGTGAATTGATCTCTGTGGTCGGGAGATCAACTGTAATTCCAATGCTCCCTCTAAGCTGTGGAGTCCTGTGAGCAAAAATCCTACTTTGTGAGCTACCGGCATTCAAATTGTGAGCGAGCCATTTGGCTATACCGCATCAATTAGTTTGCTCTGGAGCCATCCTTCCTGAGCGAAGAGGAAAAGGTGTGGAGCCGGAGGCTAAAAAACTGTGAGCCGGCAGCTCACGCTAACTCAGCTTCCAGGGAACACTGCTCCTGACCCCGCCTAGAGGTTAATAATCCTCCGGTGGCTCAAGTGGTTAAGACGCTGAACTGCAGGCTGTGGAAGGTCAGTAGTTCAGCAGTTCAAGACCCGGGTGCCGCAAGACAGGGTGAGCTCCTGTCTCTAGTTCCAGCTCCTGCCAACCTAGCAGTTCGAAAGCAAGAAATTGCAAGTAGATAAATAGGTACCACTTCGGTGGGAAGGTCACAGCGTTCCGTGCGCCTTGGTGTTTAGTCATGCCGGCCACATGACCACGGAAACGTCTTCGGACAGCGCTGGCTCTTCGGCTTTGAAACGGAGATGAGCACCGCATCCCTAGAGTCGGACTCGACTGGCTTTCGAGCAAGGGAGACCTTTACCTTTACCTTTAATCCTGACTATTTGAACTTCTCAAATTTTACTATGCAAGACTGAGACTATGGAGAACAAGCGTGGATACGACAGGCATCTTGTTCTAGGCCTGCTCTCCTTTTCGGTCAGTGAATCGTGTCCAAACAGAATGCCTTTGTTACCCTTGATAGGCCGAGATCAAAAAGTTCAACAAAGCCCGAAGCAACGAGATACGACAACTGGAGAAGCTGGAGAAGCTCCGGCAGAAGTCGCCGTCTGACCGACACATCATCGTATCCTTTCTGGGGCCTTCATGCCGCTTCTAGTATTTCCCTACTATAAAGACACTCTGGGGTTTGCATTCTGGGTTTCCCAGCATCAGACCGAGCACCAAGCTCTGCCTTCCTTAAGGCAGAATTACGAGCCCTCCCCCAAGGAGGTTTGTGTTTCAATGAGGCTTCCTTCCGAGCTTTCCACAGAGCAGTGGGATCCAAGGAAACCTATTGGAAACAGACGCGTGCAGGGGAAGCCGTCTTCTTGCATCAAGGAAAGGAAAATAGATTGTCGCAGGCCAGCAGCCGGCCCCGCTCGGGAGCTAGCTGGGGCTCAGATAAATGAGATGAAAACAGTATGAATAATACTCAAGTGACAAGCATGGGGGTTTAAAAAGAAAACCCTCAGGCTACATCCTTGTTAAGGAGCTACGAAAGTGAGTGGGCAGATCAGAACACCCCGCCCTGCAGACATTTTAGCCCAGGGGTCCCCAACAGGGTGCCCACCAAGTGTTTTTAGAGACTGGGTGGGGTCAGGTGGGGTTTTTGTTGTCTGATTGATTGATTTACACCCCGCCCTCCCCGCCAAAGCAGGCTCAGGGCGGCTTACAAGAATAACATCAACAATTATAACAAGGGTAAAACCATCTGAAAACACTTGAAAACATAAAGGGCTAGCTAGTCGTAACTCATACATTAGGAATGGCGGCCATGGTTACTTTATTCTTCGGTTCTCGATCTTTGCCGTATATATACGACTGGCCCCGGCTGTAATGGAGTCGGGCGTCTCTTTAATAGTGATGTAGATAATGATGGTGGTGGTGGTGGTGGCAGCTCGCAAATCGAATGGCTGGTGGAAGAGCTCCGTCTTGCAGGACCTGCGGAACTGTTCTGATCTCTTCTGGAACTGAACCCTGATCTTTTCTGGGAGCTCGTTCCAACAGTACGGAGCCGCTACCGAGAAGGCCCTGGCCCTGGTTGTGGCCAGTCTGACGTTTTTAGGGCCTGGGAGGGTCAATCGATGTTGTGACCCTGAACGCAGTGCTTGCTAGGGTACATATTTTTGCCCAGCTTCTGATTGGCCATTGGAGATCTAATTGGCAGTGCAGATTTTTTTTTAAAAAAACATTGCTTTACCTGCAGCTGCCATCACGACACAACAATCTTCACTGTGTGACTGGCAGTAAGCGGCAGCAGCCTTTGAATGGCTGGCTCCCCCGTGGCAGCCATTTTGTAGCTGCTTCCACTGCACTGTATCAGAATGCCAAAGGCTCAAAAAAGGCTAGGGGCCCCTGGCCAAACAATACTAGGGGTGTACAGCCTATTTGCTATTCCAAGTCTCAGTGATGGAACAAAGAAGGAGGAGGAGGTTGGATTTATACCCCGCCCAGGCCCGTAGCTAACCAGGGGCCCATGGGGCCCGAAGGATCTTCACTGTGTGACTGGCAGTAAGCGGCAGCAGCCATTGAGTGGCTGGCTCCCCCGTGGCAGCCATTTTGTAGCTGCTCCCACTGCACTGAATCAGAACGCCAAAGGCTCAAAAAAGGCTAGGGACCCCTGTTTTAGCCAAACAATCCTAGGGGTGTACAGCCTATTTGCTATTCCAAGTCTCAGTGATGGAACAAAGGAGGAGGAGGAGGAGGAGGTTGGATTTATACCCCACCCTTCACTCGGAGTCTCAAGAGCGGCTTACAAACTCCTTTCCCTTCCCCCTCCCCACAACAGACACCCAGTGAGGTAGGTGGGGCTGAGAGAGCTCTGACAGAAACTGCTCTTTTTCAAGGACAGCTGTGCCAGAACTATGGCTTGCCCAAGGTCATCCAGCAGCTGCGAGTGGAGGAGTGGGGAATCAAACCTGGTTCTCCCAGATCAGAGTCCGCACACTTAACCACTACACCAAACTTCTAGCCCAATACTCTAGCCCAAAGAAGACAAGAGTGCCCCTGTACATGTGCAGAATCCTTCTTGCCATTGAGAATGAGCTTATGGGCTTGGCTCCCAGACACCCTTCATCCTCCTCCTCTTGTTTTAGAAATGTGACAACATCGCACCAAAACCAACCCAAAGCGGCCTCCAAAATATCCAGGAGGGGTGCTAGTGCACTTGGAGTGCCTTCTTTCAGGTCTGAGACTGAATGGTAAAACCCAGGGGTCATTTTGTAGAAAAAGAGGTGCAGGAGCGCATTAGCATAAGTCATTAGCATAACTTATTTGCATATGCCACACCCCCTGACATCACCAGAAGTGTGTCAGAAGGCAACACCCACTGCTCAGGCTCCACTGGACTGTTTTGGATTGCTAGCTATTGGAGGCGGGGGGGACACGCAGATCCTCATGCTCCTCGTGGCTCGGCCTGCTGGGAGCAGGGGGCGGGGCTTGTTGCATGTGCCCGCCCCCTGGGCTCTTTACTGCTGGAGCTCCGCTCCTGTGCACTCCTGCAGGAAATGACCCTTGGGAAAACCTAGAAAGTGGGTATTAAATACTGGGTTCAAGACGCATTGCAGTGAAACAGCTCTGCTTTATTAAGTGATTTCAGGAACAAGACTAAAACACCAGGGCAACAGCCCTGTATAAATAGTGTGCAAAAACCACACCCAAACAGACCCAACCCCCAACAATAGGCTATTTACATAACATTAGTTCCTCACTGGTCACCTCCCGAGTCCTGGTGGGCTATTGTTCTAGAGCTCCAAGCTCAGCCAGTCTCTGGTAAACAGTCCTGGAATGTTCCAGCCCTAATACATAACAATTACAGCACAGCGTCGTGGCCCAAAACAGAAGTCCAGTTTGGAAGCAGAAGTGGAGAAAAAGCAGTTCAGACCATACCAGGCACGCATTTGCCATTCATTGCAGGTCCCAGGTTCTAAATTTCCCAATAGCTTCCCGGCATCCGCAAATTTAAAAAATATCATAAAGATGCAGGAGTTCTCTCCATTCATAAGACATTTATCCTAAGGGGGGGGGGAAGATATCTGTTGGGAAAAGAGGAACTGCAGGATAATCCGGGAGGCTCAGCTAAGATTTCCGTCTCCCCCCCCAGCTCTGCAAAAGATATTTTAATCAGGAGTTCCTTCAGAACTAAACCCTTTTTTCCAAAGGGAGATGCTTTCAGCAGAAAAATCTCCAGGAGAGATTCTCCAGGGGAGGGGAGGTGGCTCGACATCCTTTTAATCCCGGCAGTACTCAGCTGGGCTGCCGAGGGATCAGGAGAACCGCAGGAAGCTACCTGACCTTCAAGGAGGGGATGAATTCCGCCCCCCCCCCCCGGGGCCTTCGTTTCTCTCGTTGAGCTGCAGCCAAAACCATTAATCCCCTAAATTTAAAATAGTTTCAGAGGGGAACTGTTACTGGTCTGCCATAGAACAATCTGGAAGCACCTTAGAGACCAACAAGATAATAGCAGGATCTTTTGGGGGTCAAAGCTCCCTGGATCAGACAGATTTAAAATGGCACGCACGCACCCTAAAAAGAAGAAGCCAACTGTCTACTCTGTCCAACTGTCCACAGCCAGTCTGGTGTAGCGGTTAAGTCTGCGGACTCTAATCTGGGAGAACCGGGTTTGATTCCCCGCTCCTCCACTCGCAGCTGCTGGATGACCTTGGGCAAGCCGTAGCTCTGTCAGAGCTGTTCTTGAAAGGGCAGTTTTGGAAAGAGCTCTCTCAGCCCCACCGACCTCACAGGGTGTCTGTTGTGAGGAGGGGAAGGAAGAGGAGTTTGTAAGCTGCTCTGAGACTCCGAGTGAAGGGCGGGGGATAAATCCTATAAATCCAATCTCCTCCTCCTCCTCCTCTTCTTCTTGTCAGAGCAAATCACAGCACGCGAAATCCAACATCTAACACAACATTGCCATTCCTTTTGCAAGATCCTGAACCGTGTAGGCTCCTGGCCGACGGCCGTTCCATCTTAAGAGATGGGAGAACACAGCCCTTTAAGTATCCTGGCTAGACGCCATTTAGGGCTTTAAAGAAAACATCAGCACTTTGAACTGGGCACAGACGTCGCAGGAATCCGGTGAAGTTGTTCGAAGCACCATGGAGATACGGTCTCAGTATCAAGAGCCAGTCAACTGCCTGGTGCAGGATTCCGCAGCCATTTTTTCCCTCCGGGCCAGTTTGGCCGGGGCTCCTGGAGGAATGTTGCCATCTTCTGGGCACGGAGCAGGGGTCACCGTGGGGCATTTCAGGGCCCTGCCTCCTTAATTAAAAGCCCTGCCCCACAAATAGCCATGCCAAAAACTTTATTTTGGACCATGGCCCAGGTGGTAGTGGGCTAGCAGAAAGAGGGATTGTTGGAGATGTTTTGAAGGTACCCTTATCACTGTCTTGCCCTGTGGAAGGGAACTCGAAAGGTATCCAAATGCCTTCCGAAGGCAATTAAATGGCCCCTGAGTTGTTTTTTCCCTAGAAACTGACGTGTGGCTTGAGGCGCTCTTCTCCGAAGAACACCTAGGTAGGTGGTTCTTTTTTAGTGCAGGGTTTTGGGCGGGAGGGACGGATTGGAGACGGACAGGCAACGATTCCCAGATGTTGCCGTGGGATCGTGCCTGTTTGCTCCGCCCCCGAACCATCCCTCTCCCGACCCAAATCCACTCGTCTGACCGGGGCCTTTGATTTTGATATTATGATTCGTTCTTGATGTATATCATTATATCTACCTATGTTCCTTTCTATATTGGTGAAAAACAATAAAAAATAAATTTTGGGGGGGATGTGTGAACCACAGGCTAAAAAACTGTGAGCTAGCTCACACTAACTCAGCTTAGAAGAAACACTGGTCACTGGGTGTGTGTGCGTGGGGGGAGGTTTTTGTGAATTTCCTGCATTGTGCAGGGGGTTGGACTAGATGACCCTGGAGGTCCCCTTCCAGCTCTATGGTTCAAACTGAAGCTCCCAAACAATCTCCCAAGCCAGACCTATGCAGGTCGGAAGGAAGCATCCCCCCCCACCACCTGCTTTTGCAACAGTGTCGGCTGCCTGCCTCCAAAGTACCTGCAGCCTTTTGGGACACAACCGGGGCTCACATGTAATCTTCAGACTCCGCAAGAAGGGCCGTCTTGGCAGGGAAACAAGGTCAAGGCGCCTTTATGTCTAGAGAGGAGCCCTTCCCGGGGCCTCCCGCCAACCGCTCCTGTCTTCTGGAACCCTCCTTTATCCTCCCACACCTCCCCACTCAAGTTTTCTTAAACCAGTCCAGAGGCAGAGCGCTCACAGATGGAGAGATACCAAATCTCTCCCCCCCCCCCCAACTGCAGTTTCGGGCCTATAAAAGCACTTGACTGCCCTCTGGCGCTGAATCTTAATGCGCGCACATGATGCATTCCTTGGAATTTAGCCACTCTCTGCAGACCGCCAGCAACTTTTGCTTGTCCAAAGAATGCAATCTGCTCTCATGGACCAGACAAATTTATTTATTTATTTATTCATTCATTCATGCAATTTTTATCACAGCCTCCCCGCCACAGGCAGGCTCAGGGTAGCTCACATTAAGGAAGCAGTTTAGTTGAGATCAGGGGTCATCTTGTAGAATAAGAGGCTCAGGAGCTCATTAGCACACCTCATTAGTACAACTTGTTTGCATATGCCACACCCCCTGACATCACCGGAAGTGTGTCATAAGGCAACACTCACCGCTCAGGCTCCACTGGACTGTTTTGGATTGCTCGCTACTGGGGGAGGACATGCAGATCTGTCCTGGCAGAGGAGGGAGAGCTTGTACCGGAATAAACCTTGGTCTTAAAGGTGCCACTGGACTGTTTTGGATTGCTATCTCTGCAACTTACCTGGCTGCTTCTTGCTCGGACTGAGGGCTGCTGGGAGCAGGGGGCGGGGCTTGTTGCATGTGCCCGCCCCCTGGGCTCTTTACTGCTGGAGCTCCACTCCTGTGCGCTCCGGCAGGAAATGACCCCTGGTTGAGCTCACCAGGAGAACTATAACTGGAGTCTTCTTCTTCTTCTTGGCCATCAAATTGCAGCTGAGTTATGCCGACCCCAGAGGGTTTTAAAGCCCAGAGGCTTTCAGAGGTGGATTTTGCCCTTGCCTGCCTCTGCGTAGCAACCCTGGCATTCCTCGGTGGTCTTCCATCCAAATACTGACCAAGGCTGACCCTGCTTAGCTTCCCAGATTTGAGGAGATCGAGCTAGCCAGGGCTATGTATGACAAACTGGAGTCCAATGGAACCTTCAAGATGTACAAAATTTGTTCCCGCATATGCTGTCACGCTCCCTTCATGAGAGGCATGGCATAATCCACCAGATTGCTTTAGATACACCCAGGGCTTTTTTTGTAGAAAAAGCCCAGCAGGAACTCATTAGCATAATAGGCCATACCCAACAGCAGGAACTCATTAGCATATTAGGCCACACCCTGACAGGACAGCTCGTTCGCATATTAGGCCACACACCCCTGTTACCAGAAGTGTGGTCATCCAGCCACACCCACCTATTGCTTCTTATTCTCTTTACCTTGTTTGTTGTCCAAACCCAGGGCTTTTTGCATGTTAGGCCACACACCCCCAATTGTAGCCAATCGTAATGAGTTTCTGCTGTTGAGTGTGACCTATTATGCTAATGAGTTCCTGCTGGCCGTGGCCAGCTTGGGAACCAGCCGGAACTCCATTCCTGTGCGTTCCTGCCCAAAAATAGCCCTGGATACACCACAGAAAAGTGGAGGGGGTGTTACAAACAGAGAACAATGAGGAATTTAGCTCCTTCAAGCATCTCTGTCTTGCCTGACCCCTCCTGCCCTGGACCACACTCCTCCAATCCGCAAGTCACTTTTTCTGACCTCCGACTCCTCCTCCCCTTCCAGCCTTTGCCTGTTCAAAACAGCCTTCCCTCAGGTTCCATGTGTCTTCCTTTCATCTCTGGACCATAAATCTTCCTGCAGAAGGGTCTTCAGCGGATGACCAGGCTAGCAAGAAGAACTTGAGGCACGTTTCTATGTGCCATCAAGTTGCAACCAGCAAGGGGCTTTCAAGGCAAATGAGAAGCAGACGTGGTTTGCCGTCGCCTGCCTCTGCAGAGGCCTCCTTGGTGGTCTCCCTTCAAAGTACCGATCCTGCTTAGCTTCCAACGTATGGCAACCCCAGCAAGGGGCTTTCAAGGCAAGTGAGAAGCAGATGGTTGGTCATTGCCTTCCCCTGCAGAGCCCTCCTTGGTGGTCTCTCTTCCAAGCACCAACCCCAGCAAGGGGCTTTCAAGGCAAGTGAGACGCAGAGGTGGTTGGCCATTGCCTTCCCCTGCAGAGCCCTCCTTGGTGGCCTCTCTTCCAAGTACCAACCCCAGCAAGGGGCTTTCAAGGCAAGTGAGAAGCAGAGGTGGTTTGCTGTTGCTTTCCTCTGCAGAGCCTTCCTTGGTGGTCTCCCGCCCAAGTACTGACCCTGCTTAGCTTCAGAGATCAGATGAAATCGGGCTATATCATACCATTCCACATCTCCAAGAAGAACTAAGCCTTAAGAAAAACTGGCACAGTGTTTTAGGAGTGGCTTGGTCAGGCAGATAGCTTCCACTCAAATTGTTCTTTGCCCTTTACTGCTTTGTGTTTTAACCTTGACTCCAATACTCAGTCACAGGTAAGAGTCTACTGCCTCTCTTCCCTCCCCAAGGAAAGACAAATGCCCTGACAGACAGCAATATGTGAGTTTAAAAGCAGGTGAGAAGCTCAAGGTGACCCTGGTCGTTTCCCCATAGCTTCAGGAAAGGATGGCTAACTAGGTAAGATGCTCAAGCTGGGGCGTGTTCACAGGATCCGTTTAGCACTGGTTGGATCACTAGAATGACATCTGGGTGAGTCCCTCGTGGTACCGGGTGGGGGAGATGTACCACAGTCTTACTTATTTACAGGGCTTTTTTTGTAGAAAAAGCCCAGCAGGAACTCATTAGCATAATAGGCCACACCCAACAGCAGACACTCATCAGCATATTAGACCACACACCTGACAGCACAGCTCATTAGCATATTAGACCACACACCCCTTCCCTTCCCTTGGCTTGCCTGGGCGCCCTGCGGCTGTGGGGAGCCCAGGCAAGCCCCCATTGAAGGAAAGGGAAGACAGCTGTGGGGCACCCGGGAAAGCCGGCCCTTGGACAGGCCAGGGAAGGCACAGGGAGGCATTTAAATGCCTCCCTGATCCTTCCAGGGGGCCCCCAGCCCACCCACTGGAGTTGGCAGGGGGTGTCGCTCTCCAGGCCTTCCCTCTGTAGCCACGCATGCGCAGAGCTTTTGGCTGTAGTGGGCGTGGCCAACTCTGAAGCCAGCCGGAACTCCGTTCCTGTGCGTTCCTGCCCCAAAATAGCCCTGCTTATTTATTTAATTCATTTATACCCCACTTTCCTCCTCATCGGGGACCCAAAGTGGCTGACGTCATTCCCCTCCCCTCCATTTTATCCTCACAACAACCCTGTGAGGTAGTTTAGGCTTGAGAGAGTGTGACTGGCCCAAGGTCACCCAGCGAGCTTCCATGGCATAAGTGGGGATTCGAACCCAGGTCTTCCAGACCCGACTCCAACAGCCTTAACCACTACACCGCACTGGCTTCAAGACATCCGTTTGGAAGTGGCCCCATTGTTTTCTGTGGCAAGAAGAACAGGCGGACTTTGCGGCTTCCAGATCAGTGGCTTCCGCACGAGGGAAAAATACATATTGATGGAGGCCCATGCAGTGATCAGTGGCTCTAGCTGGGCATGCACGTCTCCCTCAGAACAAATGCAGAACTTTTGCTGCTGACAGCCCTTTCGACTGCTGCATATGAAATGTGTTTTAGCTTTCTGGAATCTATCCCATTCAGGAGAATGAAGACTCGGGAGCAAGGTATTTCTGGGTCACAGTACTGAGCACTGTGGAGCATTCTCAGTCTTTACTGCTGCCATCCTTACAAGATGCTTCAGAGGAGAGAGAGTCACTTGCCAAAGTCATTAACTCGGTTGTAGGCAAGGGATAGAGTTGCCAACCTCCAGGTAGGGTCTGGTGATCTTGTGGAATCACAATTACATACAGAGATCAAATTCCGAGTCCGGCAGCACCTTTAAGACCAACAAAGGTCTTTTCGATGTATGAGCTTTTGTGTGCAAGGCACATTTTTTTTTTCAATTTAAGCTCCTTTGTTGGTCTTAAAGGTGCTCTTGGACTTGAAATTTATTCTACTGCTTCAGACCAACACGGCTGCCCACCTGGATCTATACAGAGATCAGTTCTCCTGGGGAAAAATGTCTGCTTTGGAGGCTGGCTCTAAGGCATTATGCCCCCCCCCCGGACCTCCCTTTCCCTCCCCTAACCCTGCCCTTCCCAGCAATGCTCCCTCTAAGCTGTGGAGTCTTGTGAGCAAAAATTCTACTTTGTGAGCTACTGGCATTAAAGTCATGAGTGAGCGATTTGGTTTGCTCTGGAGCCACATCCTTCCTGAGCTAAGACAAAAATATGTGAGCCAGAGGCTAAAAAACTGTGAGCCAGCTCACACTAACTCAGCTTAGAGGGAACATGGGATGCACTCAATGTTCCCCCTAAGCTGGGGAGTCTTGTGAGCAAAAATGCTACTTTGTGAGCTCCTGGCATAAAAGTTGTGAGCGAGCAATTTGGCTGCTGCATAAATTAATTTGCTCTGGAGCCCTCCTTCCTGAGCTAAGGCAAAAATGTCTGAGCTGGAGGCTAAAAAACTGTGAGCTAGCTCACACTAACTCAGCTTAGAGGGAAGACTG
>NW_015175501.1:49033-49532 GCF_001447785.1 Gekko japonicus | reverse complement strand
TTGTGAGCAAGCGATTTGGCCGCTGCATAAATTAAGTTTGCTCTGGAGCCACCCTTCCTGAGCTGAGACAAAAATGTGTGAGCCGGAGGCTAAAAAAACAGTGAGCTGGCTCACACTGACTCAGCTTAGAGGGAACACTGCTTCCCAGGCTGCATCCTCAAATCTCCAGAAATTTCCCCGTCCAGATCTGGCAACCCAGAGATGCCCTTTGAATCCATAAGCTCCTGGCTTACATTTCCACAGTGAACTAGCATGTGTACAGCGCCAGTTCTAACAGGCCAGGACCAGTGCAACCAGGACTATTTTTGGGCAGGAACGCACAGGAACGGAGTTCCGGCTGGCTTCAGAGTTGGCCACACCCACTACAGCCAAAACCTCTGCGTGCCTGGCTACGGAGGGAAGGCCTGGAGAGTGACTCCTCCCCGGTAACTCCGACTCCTTCCCTGGCCTGTCCAAGGGCCGGCTTTTCTTGGGCTCCCCCCCCCCCACAGCGCCCCCG
>NW_015175501.1:42219-48705 GCF_001447785.1 Gekko japonicus | reverse complement strand
AGCCAAGCGCCAGAGCCTTTGCAGGGGAATGTTTTAAGCCCCAAGGTCAAACGCCCCCCTCGCCCCCCCCCCCCCCCCACGCCCCCAGGCTTTTTGCAGGGTAGGGACAAAAAGAGAGAGACAGAGAGTGACTAAGCCCTGTCACAGCTCTGGCGGAATTAGCACCTTGCGCACTAATGCACCTTACCGTGCAGGGGAAAGCGAGAGCTTCGCTGCAACCAGGACTATTTTTGGGCAGGAACGCACAGGAACGGAGTTCCGGCTGGCTTCAGAGTTGGCCACACCCACTACAGCCAAAACCTCTGCGTGCCTGGCTACGGAGGGAAGGCCTGGAGAGTGACTCCTCCCCGGTAACTCCGACTCCTTCCCTGGCCTGTCCAAGGGCCGGCTTGCCTGGGCTCCCCGCAGCCACAGGGTGCCCAGGCAAGCCAAGGGAAGGCATGGGGGTGTGGCTTAATATGCTAATGAACTGCACTGTTGGGGGTTCCTAATATAGTAATGAGCTTCTGATGTTGGGTGTGGCCTATTATGCTAATGAGTTCCTGCTGGGCTTTTTCTACAAAAAGAGCCCTGAGTGCAACCAACCCTACTGGTGGTCCAGCGGCCTTAAATGTCACGCCAATAGCAGGTGAGAGGCCCTCCAACGTGGCTCTCGTGGCCCGTGCCTTATAAACTGCCTCCCTATATTTATATCCTGCCGTAATCAGCCAAACTGGGACCTCGCCCTAAAATTACACTCTGCTGAAACCAGCAAAGCTCCAGAGCATTTGCAGGGGAATGTTTTAAGCACCAAGGTCAAACGCCCTCCTCTCGCCTCCCCCCCCCCCACGCCCCCAGGCTTTTTGCAGGGTAGGGACAAAAAGAGAGAGACAGAGAGTGACTAAGCCCTGGCACAGCTCTGACGGAATTAGCTCCTTGCGCACTAATGCACCTTACCATGCAGGGGAAAGCAAGAGCTTTGTCCCATGCTGGGGAGAGATCTTGCCGTATCCACCCCAAGCCAAGGCAAGGCTGAAGTCACAGCCCCTTTCCTGATAAGCACCGTGACCAGTGTTCCCTCTAAGCTGAGTTACTGTGAGCCAGCTCGTGGTTTTTTAGCCTCCGGCTCACACATTCTCTGTCTGAGCTCAGGAAGGAGGGCTCCAGAGCAAACTCATGTATGCAGTAGCTAAATCACTCGCTCACACCTTTAATGCCAGGAGCTCACAAAGTAGGATTGTTGCTCACAAGACTCCACAGCTTAGAGGGAGCGTTGACCATGACTCAGTGCTGTTTGCCGGTCCAGAAGTCACACACTGGTTTACAGCTAGGACCCGGAATAGCCCTTTCTTGCCCCGGCCTCTTCGGAATCCTTGCATTCATCATTCTGCTCACAGCCAGGCAGTGATGAGGAGACAGCGACACAGCTCATAAACAACCTGGGTCATCTGCACCAAACACGGCCGGGAATCGGGGTCAGTGCTTCCCGAATGCCTCGGGCCTGGCCTTCCCAGAAAAACAACTCGAAAGAGACTCCAGAGGGGCAACTTCCTTCCTCCGCTCTGATTACCAAACCCAACAAGTCAAGGCATCCCCTGCCCTGCAACTCCACCCTGCAGCACAAGGAAAACTGCATTGAGGCAGACCATGAAAGGGAGGGCAGGGGATGGATAAACTAGTGCTTGTCTCTCGCGGCCCTTTCTTATATGGCCAGAGTAATGCTGATTGCCAGGGGTGGGGGACAGGTGTTCCCTCTAAGCTGAGTTAGCGTGAGCTAGCTCACATCTTTTTAGCCTCCGGCTCACACATTTTAGTCTTAGCTCAGGAAGGAGGGCTCCAGAGCCAACTAATTTATGCCGTAGCCAAAGTGCTCGCTCACAACTTTGATGCCAGTAGCTCACAAAGTAGAATTTTTGCTCACAAGACTCAACAGCTTAGAGGGAACACTGGTGGGGGTCAGGAAGGAATTTTCCTCCAGGCCTGATGGGCCCAGGGATCATGGAGGTTTTTTGCCTTCCTCTGGGGGAGTGGGGGGGGGAGGTAGCTGTGAATTTCCTGCTTTGTGTAGGGGGTTGGAGTGTATGACCCTTGTGGTCCGTTCCCGCTCCATCTTTCTGTGTTTCTTTCCTCTTTTCAAAATGGCTGCAGGTTGGAGGGGGGCAGATTTCCATCCTAGGGATCCAGGGATCCAGGCTGTGGGAGCAGCTTGCAGCTTCTAACGGGGTGCCAACCAAGGCTCCCTCTAAGCTGTGGAGTCTTGCGAGCAGAAATCCTCCTTTGGGAGCGACTGGCATTAAAGTTGTGAGCAAGCAATTTGGCTGCCGCGTACATTAGTTTGCTCTGGAGCCGTCCTTCCGGAGCTAAGACAAAAAACGTGTGAGCCGGAGGCTATAAAGCTGTGAGCTAGCTCACACTCACTCAGCTTAGAGGGAACACTGGTGCCTTCCGCCTAGCACGCGTTCTGCTAAATGTGACTTGGGGGGTAACAGAGAGAAGCTTTCTCTTGCTGGTCTGCGGTGCCTCTCGGCAGCCCTGTTTCCCAGGCCGACTGGCTTTGAAGGCATTTTGCGCTGCGTTACCACCACCACCACCCCGCCCCCCATGCGTTTGAGATTCTCGAGAGCATTTCTCATTTCCATCCCATCAAGCACATAAACAAGGGACTCATTACCCTGCCCTGCATGTGCCTAACGTCTTCTCTGAAGCTGTTAAGCTTGGCTGTCCGTAAGATTGTCAGCAAGGGTCTTTTTCCTCCGAACTCGGTGCTTTGGTGACAACCCCCCATTTAATCAACGAGAAATCTAGGCCAAACAAAAGGGAGGAAAGTCATTTCAAGCAATTTCCTCCAAGCAGGGTAAGGGAACAGACAGCTAGGAAGAAAAGCCAGACAACAACCAAAGCTTCACAACCTCTGCTGTTGCAGGTAAAACATGGGCAGCCCTTGGCCCCTAGCACAGCTCCCTTCAGCCACGTTTCCCCCCATTTCCCTCTGAGTAAGAGGGGACTGCAGCCAGTGTTTCCTCTAAGCTGTGGAATCTTGTGAGCAAAAATGCTACTTTGTGAGCCACTGGCCTTAAAGTTGTGAGCGAGCAATTTGGCTACTGCATAAATGAGTTTGCTCTGGAGCCCTCCTTCCTGAGCGAAGGCAAAAATGTGAGAGCCGGAGGCTAAAAAACGGTGAGCTAGCTCACACTCACTCAGCTTAGAGGGAACACTGACCGCAGCACACCCCCAGTGCCTTCAGTTCAGTCGCTAACCACAACATTGCCCTCTCGGCCTAGGCAGAGTCCAACGTACACAAGGCCTCCGTCGATGCCAGCAGAACCACCCAGCAGCTGGAAGAGACCATTGATGAGTTTCAGAAGCAGAAACTGAAAGACATACAGGTAATCCGGACTGCCAGGGGGTGGCATCACGCCAAACTGTGGTTTGTTGAACAAACTCTAGCGAGTCTACCACACATAAAACAACATATCGCAGTTTGTGAACAACAGACCATCACAACTAGTGCAAGCTACAAACCCTTGGCTGAAGTCCCAGATTGGCGGCAATCACCCGCATTCAGACGTCACACCTAACCAAGTTTTGACCAAACCACAGTTTATCACGATGTCTCTCTGTGGTCAGACAGTGAGGACTTTCGGAGCTGCAAGTCCTATGCACGGTCATGGGGCAGGGAGTTCCCTCAATTTTGCTGGGACTTACTCCCAAATAAACATGCAGGGAATTTTGATGCAATCCCTTAATCACGGCATTCCAGAAATCTAATTAGGGAGACAAAATAAAGGGGTAAAGTCCAAGGCTCCCGCTAAACTGTGGAGTCTTGTGAGCCAAAATTCTACTTTATGAGCTACTGGCATTAAAGTTGTAAGCAAGCAATTTGGCTACTGCATAAATTTGTTTGCTGTCTGGACCCCTCCTTCCTGTGCTAAGACAAAAACGTGTGAGCTAAAGGCTAAAAAACTGTGAGCTAGCTCACACTAACTCAGCTTAGAGGGAACACTGCTAATGTCGTGTTTCACTTGTCCCCTCTCCCTGCAGAGGATCTTTTTGGATTTCGTCACCATCGAGATGGTCTTCCACGCGAAAGCTCTCGAGGTTTATTCCAACGCATTCCAAAATCTTGAAAGCTATGATCTTGAGAAAGACCTGGAGGTAAGGGTAGCATCCGAAAAGCAGAGTTGATTCACTGCCTTTATCTGTCCTTTTGGAATATGGCCCCAAACTGGTAAAGCTGAAGTTTTCTCTTTTTTCTTCCTTGCAGTGGGACAAACTGCTCTGGGTTAGGACTGGCAGGTACCCCTGGCCACCAGCAGGGGATTAGAGGGGGTCGGGTTGCCACATCCAGGTTGGGGAGTTCCTGGGGATGGAGCCTGGGGAGGACAGGGACCCCAGTGGGGTACAAGGCCACAGAGCCCACCCTCCAAAGCATCCATTTTTCTGCAGGGGAACTGATCTCTGTAGTCTGGAGATGAGCTGTATTTCTGGGGGATCGCCAGGTCCCACCTGGAGGCTGGCGTCCCTACTCTGGGTGCTTGGAAATGTAGGCAAGCAGCTGGTAAATGCTGCTAAATACAATCATGAGCCATGGGCTCATTCCCAGCTTAATAACGGTTCAGGATTTGATGTGGTGTAAGCGGGGGGGGGGGATCTTCTCTCCTTCTCAGCCTGGGGGCGGGATATCTCTCATCACAAACCCATTCTTGCCATTTTCACTGTCTTATATCTGCTGCTTTTATTTTTAGCATTGTCAGCTCTGGGTTGGGAAATACCTGGAGATTTAGGGGGTGGAGCCTAAGGAGGTCAGGGTTCGGGGAGGGGAGGGACTTCAATGGGGTACAGTCACCCTTGTGCCCTCTAAGCCAAGTGAGTGTGAGCCGGCTCAGACATTTTTGTCTCCGCTCCGGAAGGGTGGCTCCAGAGCAAACTAATTTATGCAGCAGCCAAGAAGAGAAGAAGAAGAGATTCGATTTATACCCCGCCCTTCACTACCCGAAGGAGTCTCAGAGCGGCTTACAAACTCCTTTCCCTCCCCCTCCCCACAACAGACACCCTGTGAGGTCGGTGGGGCTGAGAGAGCTCTTGACAGAAACTGCCCTTTTCCAGAACAGCTCTTGTCAGAACTATGGCTTGCCCAAAATCATCCAGCCAGGTGCAAGTGGAGGAGTGGGGAATCAAACCCGGTTCTCCCAGATTAGAGTCCGCACACTTAACCACGACACCAAATCACCTGCTCACAACCTTAATGCCCGTAGCTCACAAAGTATGATTTTTGCTGACGAGACTCCACAGCTTAGGGAGAGCATGGACAGAGTCCACCTTCCAAAATGGCCATTTCCTCCAAATTAACCTATTTCTGTTGCATGGAAATCAGTTGCAATCGTCATCATGGAAGAAGCAGAGCGATGTCGAGCCTCAGTAACAATCCTTACCTGGGGAAGTACAAAAACACAAGGTTCCCTCTCGGCTTGCTCTCAAGATGCCCCAGGGCTGGGGCGTCATCAGGGACTTTCAGGCCTCCTTTGAAGGGTCCAAAATGCCGAAGCCTCATTTCCCTCCATGGGGGCAGCTGCCTTTCACCTCCCACTCATTAAGCCTTCCTGCCGCTTGCACCTGTGAACAGGCTGGGCTGAGTTCCACCACAGCTGCAGCTGGTATGATCCACCGAAGGCCTGCCAGGAGTCTCTCAAGCAGGATCTGGTTTGCAGGCTAAATATCCTGGGTTTATGAATTCAGAGACTGTGCACAATCCTGGTTGAATTAGACAAACTATGGTCAGAGTCAATGTTCCCTCTAAGCTGTGGAGTCTTGTGAGCAAACATTCTACTTTGTGAGCCGTTGGCATGAAAGTGGTGAGCGAGCGATTTGGCTGCTGCCTAAATTAGTGTGCTCTGGAGCCATCCCAGCTGTAGGCTAAAAAACTGTGAGCTCACACTAACTCAGCTTAGAGGGAACACTGATCAGAGTGGCTGTCTGAATGGCAGATTCAGGTGGCTATCCACGTTGGTCTGAAGCAACAGGACAGAGTTTTGAGTCCAGCCGCACCTTTAAGACCCACAAAGTTTAGTGGCAGCCAATGCTCCCTCTAAGCTGTGGAGTCTCGTGAGCAAATATTCTACTGTGTGAGCTACGGGCATTAAAGTTGTGAGCGAGCGATCTGGTTGCTGCATCAATTTGTTTGCTCTGGAGCCCTCCTTCCTGAGCGAAGACAAAAAAATATGTGAGCCGGAGGCTAAAAAACTGTGAGCCGGCTCACACTTACTCGGCTTAGAGGGAACACTGACCACCACCCTGCGGTGTGAGACCGAGCGTGTGTGCGACTGGCCCAAGGCATTTCCAAAACAGAACGGAGGTCTGACCCCGGCTCTCCCAGCAACGCTCTCTCTCAGCTGAGGAGTCTTGTGAGCAAAAATTCTACTGTGTGAGCTATGGGCATTAAAGTTGTGAGCGAGCGATTTGGCTGCTGCATACGTTAGTCTGCTCTGGAGCCCTCCTTCCTGAGCTAAG
>NW_015175501.1:23599-41930 GCF_001447785.1 Gekko japonicus | reverse complement strand
GCCGGAAGCAGGGGGCGGGGCTTCGTCATGTGCCCCGCCCCCTGTACCTCACCTGGGGGAACCGCGATCCCCCCCGAAATGACCTCTGGCTAAGACTAAAATGTGTGAGCCAGAGGCTAAAAAAACCCTGTGAGCCAGCTCACACTCACTCAGCTTAGAGGGAACACTGATGACAGCCCCTCAACCTGATATGGTTAGTGAGGCTCCAAGAAACCAAGAACTGAACTTGGTCAATTAAACACGTTTCATCTTAACTACAGTTTTGTGTGATGTCTGAGAGGGCAGGTGTCCTGGCTTAATTCCAGTTTGGGGAGGGGCTGTGTGATTTAGTGGCAGAGCCTCTGCTTGGCATGCAGAAGGTCCCAGGTAGGAGGTGGTGTGAAAGACCTCTGTCTGAGACTCTGGAGAGCCACTGCTGGTGAGAACAGATAGCACTGACCTTGACGGATAGATAGTATATGGCCTTCAAGAGCTTACATGCCCCCTGTGGATTTAACATGCTTACTTGTTTCTGTGTATGGCAGGGGCCATGGCTCAGATGGCAGTCAGAGCATCTGCTTGGCATGTAGAAGGTCCCAGGTTCAGTCTCCAGCAACTCTAGTTAAAAGGATGGCATAGTAGGCAGGGGTCATTTCCTGCGGGAGCGCACAGGAGCGGAGCTCCGGCAGTAAAGAGCCCAGGGGGCAGGCACATGCAACAAGCCCCGCCCCCTGCTCCCAGCAGCCCTGGACCATGAGGAGCAAGAAGCAGCGCTCCTTCTTTCCTTCTCTCCTGCTTTCCCTTTTCCTCCTTATTTCCTTCTCTCCCTCCTTCTTTCTCTGTTTCCCTCCTTCTTTCCTTCTCTTCCTTCCTGCACAGATCTATGTGTTCCCTCCCCCCAGCTAGCAATCCAAAACAGTCCAGTGGCACCTTTAAGGCCAAGGTTTATTCAGGTACAAGCTCTCCCTCCTCTGCGAGGACAGATCTGCATGTCCCCCCCCCAATAGCTAGCAATCCAAAACAGTCCAGTGGAGACTGAGCGGTGGGTGTTGCCTTCTGACACACTTCCGGTGATGTCAGAGGGTGTGGCATATGCAAATAAGTTATGCTAATGAGATATGCTAATGAGCTCCTGCACCTCTTTTTCTACGAAATGACCCCTGATAGTAGGTGATGTGACAGACCTCTGCCTGGGATTCATGGGAAGCAGGATGCTGGACTAGATGGACATTTTGTCCCGCCCCCAGGGTCCTTCTTGTGCTCTTAACGATGCACAGGACAAGTGTGAGGCCACAAGCTGGGGAAGAGCTGATTGTCAGGGTCCTTAGTCAGGTCACACCACACAGGGCTTCATAAGAAGGTAACTGTTTATTAGGAGCTCCAGTACTAAAGAACACGTGTACAGCTTGTGTCAGGAATAGCCTTCAGTATAAGGGCTTCAGACTTATAGTAAAATCAAACATCCCCCCAGTGAGAGCAAGCCAATGATTACAGTTCACGCGCGGGGGCAGAAGTGAGCGGGCAAAGCGCAAAAGCCGTTAACTTTCCCGGCGGAGTTAACTGCAGCTGGAGACAGCAAGGTCAAGCATGAGACAGCGCACAGAAGCAGAGCAGGGAAGAGCTGAGAACACGTAGGAGGGCACCCCTCCACATTCCAGATCTACGACGGGGCTACCTGACACTGACCTGAAAATTATTTCTCATCGTTAGGATTTCAGAGCAAAAACCCACATCAGTTCTGGAACCCTCAATGAGGCACGGCCAGTCCCTGCCACCAACCCATCCTCCAGTCTCCCGTGGTCCACGAGCATCCAGGTAAGAAAGGGAATTGCTGCCACGGTTTCAAAACCAGATTCCGATAGACAAAGTCGGCATTTTGAAGCCACCAATGCGAAGAACAGTGAGAGCCAGTGGAGCGGAGTGTTGAAACTGGGAGAACCGGTTTCACGGAAGCTCGCTGGTGGGCCTTGGGCCAGTCACCCACTGTCAGCCTGACCTACCTCACAGGGTTGCTGTGAGGATGCACTGGAGGAGAGGGAAATTATATAAGCCACCTTGGGTCCCCACAGGAAAGAAAGGGGGAGTGTAAGTGAGGTAAATAAATAAGACACGTATAAGGAGTGGTCATTGGGGGAAAAGTCTGGAGGGGGGGGTTTGCCTGTCCTCACCACTGGAGAAGACCACGGGGTACAGCCATTTTCAAAAGTCAGGAACTCACCACCTCACACATTTGAGAAAAATAATGTTTCTACTCTGTGTAAAAATTGCCTTTTGCTGTAGCAGGCAGGGCTTTTTTTGTAGAAAAAGCCCAGCAGGAACTCTTTAGCATAATAGGCCACACTCAACAGCAGGAACTCATTAGCATATTAGGCCACACCTCTGACAGCGCAACTCATTGGCATATTAGGCCACACCTCCATGTTACCAGAAGTGTGCTCATCCAGCCACACCCACCTTTTGCTTCTTATTCTGTTTACCTTGTTTGTTTTCAAAACCCAGGGCATTTTTTGTAGCAGGAACTCCTTTGCATGTTAGGCCACACACCCCTAATGTAGCCAATCCTAATGAGTTTCTACTGCTGGGTGTGGCCTGTTATGCTAATGTTCCTGCTGGGCGTGGCGAACTTGGGAGCCAGCTGGAACTCCGTTCCTGTGCGTTCCTGCCCAAAAATAGCCCTGGTACCAGGCAATGGTATGCAAGGACTGGCCACATAGGATAACTGAGCACGGATGGTGCCAATTAATGTTTGGGGAATTCCTGGTAATTTGGGGGTGGAGGACAGGGTTTGGGGGAGGGACTCAGTGGGCCAAAATGCTGCAGAGTTCGCCCTCCAAAGCAACCATCGCCGCCAAGGGAACTGATCTCTGTAGTCAGAAGGTCAGTTGTAATTCTGGGAGATCTCCAGGCCCCACCTGGAGGCTGGCAACCCTGATTAGCCAAAGTTCTGTCTATTTATCTCCAGAGTGTTCAAAGCACGCTTCAGAAGCTGACACTGCTGGAGAGCGATGAGGAATCCGAAGAGAACCAGTTGGAGGATTTCAGAGACCACGAATACGCCCAGATCCAGCGGGGAGCCAACAGAACCAGATGACAGCCAACCCGAGAATCATGAGACTGGCTTGTATTTAGTAGAAAAGAGCCAGAGTCCAGGAGCATCTTAGAATCATAGAGTAGGAAGGGACCTCTGGGGTCATCTAGTCCAACCCCCTGCACAATGCAGGAAAATTCACAAATCCCTCCCCCTCACCCCCAGTGACCCCTGTTCCATGTCCAGAAGATGACAAAAAACCTCCAGGATCCTTGACCAACCTGGCCTGGAGAAAAATTGTTTCCTGACCCGAAAGTGGTGATCAGCATTTCTGTGGGCGTGTAAGAAAGGGCCACAAGAACTAAGCACTGAGGCAACCCTTCCTGCCCTCCCTTCTCATGATCTGCCTCAGTTCACTAACAAAATTTGTGGCCGGGTAGAAGCTTTTGTGAGTCACTGCTCACTTCTTCACAGGGGTCATTTCGTAGAAAAAGAGGTGCAGGAGCTCATTAGCATAACACATTAGCATAACTTATTTGCATATGCCACACCCCCTGACATCACCGGAAGTGTGTCAGAAGGCCTTATAAACCTCGATCATGTCACCCCTCAGTCGTCTTTTCTCCAAGCTAAAGAGCCCTAAGCGCTTTAACCTTTCCTCATAGGGAAAGTGTTCCAACCCTTTTATCATTCGAGTTGCTCTTTTCTGCACTTTTTCCAAAGCTATAATATCCTTTTTAAGGTGTGGTGACCAGAATTGCACACAGTATTCCAGATGAGGTCGCACCATTGATTTATATAGCGGCATTATGATATTGGCTGATCTGTTTACAATACCCTTCCTAATAATCCCCAGCATAGCATTGGCCTTCTTTATTGCAGTCACACACTGTCTCGACATTTTCAGTGAGTTATCCACTACAACTCCAAGATCTCTCTCTTGCTCAGTCTCTGCCAGTTCAGACCCCATCAATGTGTATTTATATTTAGGATTTTTGGCTCCAATGTGCATCACCTTGCACTTGGCCACATTGAACCCCATTTGCCATGTTGACGCCCACTTGCCCATCTTTGACAGATCCCTTTGGAGTGCCTCACAATCCTCACTGGTTTTCACCACCCTGAACAACTTCGTATCATCCGCAAATTTAGCCACTTCACTGCTTACTCCCAACTCCAAATCATTAATGAACAAGTTAAAAAGCAGTGGACCAAGTACTGATCCCTGTGGTACCCCACTGCTTACCCCCCTCCACTGGGAGAACTGCCCATTTATACTCACTCTCTGTTTTCTATTAATTAGCCAGTTTTTGATCCATAAAAGGACTTGTCCTTTTATCCCATGATTTTTGAGCTTACTTATGAGCCTTTGATGAGGAACTTTATCAAAAGCTTTCTGGAAGTCAAGGTAAATAATATCTATTGGATCCCCCTTGTCCACATGTTTGTTCACCCCCTCAAAGAACACTAATAGGTTAGTGAGACAAGATCTTCCCTTACAGAACCCATGTTGAGTCTGCCTCAATAGGTTTTGTTCATCTATGTGCCTACTAATTCTTTCCTTAATAATGGTTTCCACCAATTTACCCGGTATCGACGTCAGACTGACTGGCCTGTAATTTCCCGGATCTCCTCTGGAACCCTTTTTAAAGATGGGAGTGACATTAGCTACCTTCCAGTCCTCAGGAATGGAGGCAGATTTTAAGGAAAGATTACATATTTTTGTCAGGAGATCCACAAGTTCACATTTGAGTTCTTTCAGAACTCTCATATGTATGCCATCTGGGCCTGGTGATTTATCAGTTTTTAAGTTGTCTATCAGTTGTAGGACCTCCTCTCTCATCACCTCAATCTGACTCAGGTTTTTCAACACCCCTCCCGAAATCAGCGGTTCTGGAGTGGGCAAGCACTTCTCATCTTCCACAGTGAAGACAGAGGCAAAAATGCGTTCAGCTTCTCAGCCATTTCCCTATCATCCTTCAGTACTCCTTTTACCCCCTGGTCATCCAAGGGCCTCACTGCCTCCCTGGCTGGATTCCTGCTTCTAATGCCCCAAACCTATATCATTTAGGACTTTATGGCATATTATCAGCACTTTGAACTGTTCCTGGGAATAGATGTGTGGTCAGTATAGATCTTTTAAAACTGAAGAAATATGATTCTCAGTAGCTTGTATCTTGCTGCTGCATCTTAAACCGGATGCAGCATCCAGATAGCCTTCAAGGGCTGCCCTCCCCTTAGAGCCAATTGCAGCAGTCTACCTCTGATCTTTGTTACTGAATGAAAAGCCACTGTAAAGAAAGCTCTCTGACTGAGCTACCTCATGCAGCTGAATCCGGAGATGAGAACTGTAGAGTGTCTAGTCTGTGGAAACACAGACTTCTAACATTCACTTTACCATGAGGCTCAGCAGTAACCCATGGTCGATAGAGCCATTATTCTACTCTGAAGAGCCGTTAAAAGCACGCCATTCATTCTGCCGGCTGCGGCTTGCGTCGACAGCACAGAGACTGCAGACCCACTGCCGAAGACAGAGGGAGATTAATTCCATCTTCAGCCAAGACCATTCTTTAATCTCCTGCGAAACTCTGCAGGAGCTCCACAGAGCAATCCAGTAGGTTGCAATTGTTATTTATGATCTGGGGCAAAGCCGCCATCATCCAAGGAAGTAGCGAGGTCCGCTGCTTTCCTTTCTGTACACCCTGCTAGCAATGGAACGTGCCAACTGGCAGCCGACTTAAGGCGACCCCAGCAAGGGGCTGTCAAGCCAAGCGAGAAGAAGAGGCGGTTTGCCATCGCCTTCCTCTGCAGAGTCTTCCTTGGTGGTCTCCCTTCCGAGTACCAACCCTGCTTAGCTGCCAAGATCGGGCGATACCCTGCTGCCTTCCCCCCCAGCAACAGAATGACCTGCCATAAAGAGCTCTCCTGGATCTAGGAAGGAGTCGTGTGTATGCTTGGAACAGAATATCCTCTCCTAATACAGAAGAGAACGGGGACGTAGAGCATCTGGCAGGTGTCTGGATGAGTTGCTCCTATGAGGAGCACAGCCCTGACATGGAGGGCTCTCCCAGTCTCATCAGCTCTCAGAAGCTCAGCAGGATCATCCCTGCTTAGTAGAAGAGGAGATTGGATTTCTACCCCTCCCTTCACTAACCAAAGGAGTCTCAGAGCGGCTTACCATCTCCTTCCCCTTCCCCCTCCCCACAACAAACACCCTGTGAGGTAGGCGGGGCTGAGAGAGCTCTTTCAAGAACCACCCTTGAGAGAACAGCTCTGAAAGAACTTGTGACAGGCCCAAGGTCACACCAGCAGCTGCATGTGGAGGCGTGGGGAATCAAACCCGGCTCTCCCAGATTAGAGTCCGTGCTCCTAACCTCGACACCCAACTGGCTCTTGGATAGGAAACTGTAGTGTATTCAATAGCTGTCATTGAATGCCTAAACATGTATGCGAATCACCTCATAGAAAAGCAACGTTAAGCTTCGTCCTGGGCTAGGATCCTAATGCACCCAATCGCATGGCTAGCCCAGGAAGAACCGTCCAATCGCAATCAGCAAGCTCCCTGAGCGGGAACGTAGACGATTGGTCCTTATGAAGACAATCTCATTGGTTGATAATGTACAGTAAAGGCGTGGCTATATTAGCCGGGAGAGTTTCAAAATGCAAAAGCTGTTCTGGCTATCTAATGTTGATCCGTGTTGGAGTTGTGTTCGAGTTGATGAATAAAGCAATCTCTTTGCTGAATCACTCTCCGACTTCTTTGTTAAGCGAACGACTTAACAGAAACCACCAAGGAAGTCCGGGGCTGCAACACAAAGGCAGGCAACGGCAAACCACCTCTGAATGCCTCTTGCCTTGAAAACCCTGTGGGGTCGCTGTAAGTCGGCTGCGACTTAACGGCATTGACCTCTGCCTCTTGCCTGGTAAATGAAGCGGGTGTCTGCCCCATGCCACAGTGCCATTCAAATCCCCAGCTCCTCATCTAGCTAGACTGTGTAGGAGCTACAGCCTGGTCAGGCTTCGGGTGGGCCCCACCCCGAGAGAAACCCAACTGTCCTCGACTAGGGTCAGGGCTTTTTCCGCCCTGGCCTCCACCTGGTGGAACTCTCTGCTGGAGAATATCCGTGCCCGGTGGAATTTACTATCTTTCCACAGGGGTCATTTCCTGCAGGAGCGCACAGGAGCGGAACTCCGGCAGTAAAGAGCCCAGGGGGCGGGCACATGCAACAAGCCCCACCCCCTGCGCCCAGCAGCCCTCAGTCAGAGCAAGAAGCAGCCAGGTAAGTTGCAGAGGCCCCCAACAGATAGCAATCCAAAACAGTCCAGTGGCACCTTTAAGACCAAGGTTTATTCAGGTACAAGCTCTCCCTCCTCTGTGAGGGCAGATCTGCACACACACCCACACACCCAATAGCTAGCAATCCAAAACAGTCCAGTGGAGCCTGAGCAGTGGGTGTTGTTGTTGTTCAGTCGCACAGTCAAGTCCGACTCTTCATGACCCCATGGACCAGCTCCCGCCAGGCCCTCCTGTCTTCTGCTGTCCTCTGAAGTTGGCTCAATTTCATGTTCGTTGCGTCGATGACACTGTCCAACCATCTCATCCTTTGCCGTGCCCGTCTTCTTTGACCTTCAATCTTTCCCAGCATCAGGGTCTTCAGTGAGGGCTCCCTTCTCATTGGGTGGCCAAAGTATTTGAGCTTCAGTTTCATTATCTGGCCTTCCAGGGAACCGTCAGGGTTGATTTCTTTTAGGATTGACTGATTTGATCTTCTTTCAGTCCAGGGGACTCTCAAGAGTGGGACTCTCAAGAGTGGGTGTTGCCTTCTGACAAACTTCCGGTGATGTCAGGGTATGTGGCATATGCAAATAAGTTATGCTAATGAGTTATGCTAATGAGCTCCTGCCCCTCTTTTTCTACAAAATGACCCCTGGACACAGGGCATGCAAGGCAGAGATGTTCCGCCAGGCATTTGGTTGAGGACCGTGACGGGACAGTATCAAATCTGGCACTCTCTCTCACACACCCTGCCCTCCGCAACCCCCTCCCCCGCCAGGCGGCTTGTGTAATTCGAAATCTTCCTTCCGCCATCTTGGGAAGTGTATTTTATCTGCTGATCTATTATAGATGGTTTAACATTGGTTTTAATGGCTTTATTTTATTTGTTCTGTTGAAAGCCACCCTGAGCTCTGTTTGCAGGGAAGGGCGTCCTAATAAATCTAATTTAATAATAAATAAAAATATGGACATTCATGGCCCCAGTGTGGCAGGACAACCTGGACAGTGGGATGGATGACCCATGGTAAAGGTAAAGGTTCCCTTGCTCGAAAGCCAGTCGAGTCCGACTCTAGGGTTGCGGTGCTCATCTCCGTTTCAAAGCCGAAGAGCCAGCGCTGTCCGAAGACGTTTCCGTGGTCATGTGGCCGGCATGACTAAACTCCAAGGCGCACGGAATGCTGTTACCTTCCCACCGAAGTGGTCCCTATTTATCTACTTGCAATTTCTTGCTTTCGAACTGCTAGGTTGGCAGGAGCTGGAACTAGAGACGGGAGCTCACTCCGTCATGTGGCACACTCGGGTCTCGAACTGCTGAACTACCGACCGTCCACAGCCTGCAGTTCAGCGTCTTAACCACTTGAGCCACCGCAGCTTCGACCCATGGTAAAATCGATGGCAAAAAGCAAAATAAATCACACAGACCAAAGCAAATGAGACTTATTTGATCAACTCATTCTCTCTCCCTCCGCCCTGACATTTTAAAACATAGACTTACACTGGCATTTAGACAGTTTGGAGCACCAGTTGTTGGGGAAACTCTTGGAGAGGTACACTCTTTTATTTCTATTTTTTGACATTTTTATCCGACCCTTCACACAAGGAGCTCAGCCAGCATGGCTCTCCGACGACATTTTATGCCCACAACAACCCTGTGAGGCCGTTTAGATGCAGAGATGATTGTCTTCCAGAGGTCAGCCAACTCATATCATGACTGAACTGGGAATCCAGGTCTCCACCACACCGTCTCCAAATCTGCACAGATCAAAGCCAAATTCCTCCCCGTTGTGTGCATCGGGGAGGAAACCTTAAGCTCCAGTGCACACCCAAAGAGATGACAGGGCTCCATGTCATTTAATCACAAGCTTGCAAAAGTTGGGTGCTGCCATTCATCCATACTCTGGGGAAGGTACTTGGCACATGCTCAGAGACACTCAAGTGTCAAAAACTTCACATACTTAAGGACTGGGCCTGGGCAGCTTCCGGGGCTGTGTCTGGGCCGCCCAAAAAGGCGTGCATGCCACAGTCGGAGGGATGAAAAGATTTAAAGTCCTCAGTTGCTCACGACATCTCCAGCAAGGGCCACGTCCGAAGACCCAGCTCAGCTCCAATGCACCTGCTTTCCCTTTGGCTCTAGATCAAGAACTGATTCTCCACCAGGGTCTTCTGGGCCAGATTCCTCCTTCCAAGAGCCTCACGTAGGATTTGCAGCAGCTGAAAGGTCCGAAACAAAGACTGTTGGGTGGGCAGCATTAGTCAGTGCTCTTCCGCTGGCCTTGGTAAGATCCCTCCTCCCCTCAAATGCAGAAATGGTTTTAGGCAGGGGTCATTTCCTGCAGGAGCGCACAGGAGTGGCGCTCCGGCAGTAAAGAGCCCAGGGGGCGGGCACATGCAACAAGCCCCACCCCCTGCTCCCAGCAGCCCTCAGCCAGAGCAAGAAGCATCCAGGTAAGTTGCAGAGCCCCCCCCGGCCCCCCTGGTCCAAAACAGTCCAGTGGCACCTTTAAGACCAGGTTTTATTCAGGTACAAGCTCTCCCTCCTCTTTTAGGACAGATCTGCACATTCCCACACCACCACCAATAGCTAGCAATCCAAAAGAGTCCAGTGGAGCCTGAGTGGTGGGTGTTGCCTTCTGACAAACTTACGGTGATGTCAGGGTGTGTGGCATATGCAAATAAGTATGCTAATGAGTTATGCTAATAAGCTCATGCACCTCTTTTTCTACGAAATGACCCCTGGTTTTAGGGGCTTTTCTTAAAAAACGCACAAAATCTTCAGAAGGACGTGGAGATTTAGAAATAACTAAGACGACTTCAGCCCTGACTTGGATAGCCCAGGCTAACCTGATCTCACCAAACCTCAGAAGCTAAGCAGGGTCGGCCCTGGTTAGTAGGTGGATGGGAGACCACCAAGGACGTCCAGGGTTGCTACACAGAGGCAGGCAATGGCAAACCACCATCATCAGATTCTGGAAGCTAAGCAGGGTCAGCCCTGGTTGGTACTTGGATGGAAGACCACCAGGGAAGTCCAGGGTCACGATGCAGAGGCGAGCCATGGCAAACCACCTCTGGGCATCTCTTGCCTTTTAAAAACCCTTCTGGGGACACCATAGGTCAGCTGCAACTTGAGGGCACTTTCCACCACCACCAAGACCCTTTCCAAGTTTACCACGTGCCTCTCTGCCAACCCACTTTTGATAGTTTTAGAGCAGCAGCAACTGTGGGCCAAATTCCAGGCTTGTCTGGAATCAGTGCTTGACCCCTGCCATTCTTGGATCTAGCCCGTAAATTAAACTCATAAGAAATCTGCAGGATTTAATGGCTCCCACATGCCATCTGTTTACACGACAAGTGTCACATGGGAGCAGAGAACACGCACAACTGATCAGCTCAGCTGGCACGAACAGTGAAATCTGTCTTTCAAACGTGTCTTCCCTGCTTGGATCGGCAGTGGCTGAAAAAATACCTACAACCCCCCCCCCCCATGCATCACTGCTCTCATGTGCAGAGCACTTGCAGGCACTGTGAAAGGTGGTGTTGTAAGTCAGTGTGTGCTGAGTGATGACTCAGATTTCTCAGATGAAGAGCTACCTGCTAGCTCTCAGCCAGTAATTGAACAGTTGGCTGTAGCTGGCTCTGAGCCAGAAGGAAACCAAGGAGAGATCAGGAGTCACAGCCTACAGCTGAAACCGAGCCAACACCTTGTAGCTCTGAAGCAGTAAACAAGTTTTCAGAAGCTACTCCCAGCCTACTTAGTTCACCCATATTCTTGCAGCCCCGACACTGTCAGAGATGCTTAGAGTTGCAAGAGAAGAGAAGTTGCAAAACTAATGACCTGTCATTAGCAGTCAATTGAAGAGATGCATGTGTAGTTTCAGGGTGACTGCCAAGGAACTGGCTGGGAGTTCAGCTCGTTAAGACTTGGCTATACATTCAGCTGGGCAAAGCAGCAGTTTGTGGGTGCAATAAGTACACTTTGCTACTGAGCCACCAACTTTGCTGCTACTGGACCTCTGCAATCTTGAACCTCGGACTGGCCCTGACAACTGGCTTTTCTGGAAACCCTGACATTGGACTTGCTGCCTTGAACTCCTTGACCCTAGACTGTACTTTGGTTACCCCTGGAACACCTTTTTGGACTGGACTTTGGTTACTCTCTGCAACCTGGTCTGTGAACTGACCTGTTGGAACCCAGCCTGTACTTCCTGGGGACGCGACATCAGTACAGGCACAGGTAAAAGGCAGCATCGACCTTTTGCAGTCCCGCAGGGCCTGTAAAATGGAGCTCTTCCACCAGGCTTTCAAGTAGGCGCCACCTTGACATCATGGCCCTGACCCTAATATCAACACCACCAACAACCTGGCCTTAACATCAACATCTATACCAGTCGGATGATTAACAACCTGGCAGGCACCATTCAAATGATGACAGAGTGTCGCCATCAGTATTATGATTATGTGTTCTATATTGTAATCTTAATCTAATGTTGTTTTTAGTATATACAGGGGTCATTTCCTGCAGGAGCGCACAGGAGCGGAACTCCGGCAGTAAGGAGCCCAGGGGGCGGCCACATGAAACAAGCCCCGCCCCCTGCTCCCAGCAGCCCTCAGTTGGGCCACGAGGAGCAAGAAGAAGCCAGATAAGTTGCAGAGCCGCCCCCCGGTACAAGCTGTTTTGTGTGCACACACACACACACACACACACACACACACACACACACACACATATATATGAATTTTAATTTATATATTTATACATATGTTGTTAGCCGCCCTGAGCCCGCCACAGACCGGGAGGGCGGGGTATAAATTTAAATATAAATAAATAAATAAATGTACCTTCTGCACCACAAAGGTGACAATAGTTGCCAGTACAAAGTCACGCGCCCCGAGGTCCACCGCACAGAAAACAAGGGCTTCAAAGAAGAGCAGGGTGAGCTCGTGGTTGTAGAAAAGGGCCCTGCCAAACAAAGCGCTCTCATCTGGAGGGAGAGGAAAGGAAGACATGCATTTCAAAGGCGGCTGTTCTTTCCCCAACTTGTCTTTGTGGGCAAGGCTCAGCATAACAGGTGGGCAAACATCAGCGATTAGGCACACCGATCCTGATTTGAGCCTATATTTCCAGACTCTGTAAACATCTGGATTGATCAGTTACTCTGATCCGGTAAGAGCCCTGACCTTTGAACATCCTAGTACCTGTGGGCATCTTAAAGCTAAGGGTAGCTTGTTAATTATTGTACTTCTCTTGTTTCTGTACGTGCAAGCCCCAACCTCACCCCACGGTGGGTAGGGGGGGCAAAGTGTGGATAAAATAAACGCTTGCTGCCTTGAGAGGCAGACTTTCTCTACCCTCGAGAGAGAGCTGTCTCCTGTGATTCCTTCATGTCTTCACCTGCTCCCGTCTTCAAATCCCCGTAACGAATGCTCTGCATCTGAATTGTCTGCACCCCAAAGTGGTGTTCGTGTCACATGCATTGGCTGATACAAGGCAACAAAGAAATCCCTGGGGAAAGGAGAGTTTAAAAAAATACCATTGTACAGCACAGACACGTCTCCCGGCTCTTGGAACTCCATATCCAGGATCCGTTCCAGCAAAAACTTGTCTTTCACCACATAGTCCATATCTGTGTACCTCTGGTGGGGAAAGCGAAAAGGAAAAAGATGTTCCAGTGCTCTCGAGACAGGAAAAAATGCATAGTTGCAGAGCCGTGGTAGAGCCAAGGTGAAATCAACACTCCCTTCTCTCAAGGAAATGGATATTGCCAGGGGTTTTTTGGTAGAAAAAGCCCAGCAGGAACTCATTAGCATAATAGACCACACCCAACAGCAGAAACTCATTAGCACATTAGGCCACACCCCTGACAATACAGCTCATTGGCATATTAGGCCACACACCCCATGGCAGGGCTCTTTTTGTAGGAGGTACTCATTTGCATATTAAGCGACACACCCCTAATGTAGCCAATCCTCCAAGAGCTTACAGTAGCTCCTGTAAGAAGAGCTCTGTAAGCTCTTGGAGGATTGGCTAAATTAGGGGTGTGTGGCCTAATATGCAAAGGAGTTCTGAAGTGTGGTCATCTAGCCACACCCACCTTTTTCTTCTTATTCTGTTTACCTTGTTTGTTGTCAAAACCCAGGGCCTTTTTGTAGCAGGAATCCCTTTGCATGTTAGGCCACACACCCCAAATGTTGTTGTTGTTGTTGTTGTTCAGTCGCACATTCGAGTTCGACTCTTCGCGACCCCAAATGTAGCCAATCCTAATGAGTTCCTGCTGTTGGGTGTGGCCTATTATGCTAATGAGTTCCTGCTGGGTGTGGCCAACTCGGGAGCCAGCCGGAACTCCGTTCCTGTGCGTTCCTGCCCCAAAATAGCCCTGGATATTGCTGATTAATTAATTGAAGGCTGCAGAGGACCGGTTTCTAGCATGCCCTGAGGTGGGGCAGGACCTGGGCCCAGGGTTTCTGGCAGGGCACACCGGCACAGAGCCCCTCAACCACATGCTGCCAGGGAAGGGGTGATGGCACCCCTGGCAGGCCCAGTGGTGGTTTTCTTATGTAAATGCACCACCTGGCACCATCGGGGAAAGGGCATACAGTCAGTAGAAAGTCTCCCAAATGGATTGGAGACGGAAGAAAACACAGCGAGGTGCGGATGAGGGTCAGCTGGGAGGAAGGCGTGAGGGGGGGTTTCTTGGTGGTGGTCAGTGAAGGAGAGAGGGGCCACAACCTGGAACCCGCGGTCAAACTCTGTCTCAAGTTTGCCATGATTTGTAAGGGGAGGGAAATTCCCGAGGGTGTGTGTGAATGACTGAGTGTGTGAACTGCTCTTTCGTAGGCCACGTAACTCTTCCTAAGATTCCTCCCTTGTCCAGGGACAACCTTGAAGCCAAACTGTGCCTGCTTACTATTATAGATAAAGAAAGTGTATATTCACAGGTGGGGGTGTAGTGAGCGCAAAAGCTAGGCAGCACGGTTGTGAAGTGTGACTGGATGTAATGGAAAGGGAAAGGGAGAGTAGAACCTCCTCAGGAAACCGGAAACCTCCTCAGGAAACAATCCATATACAAAAGAACCTCCTCAGGAAAGCTCCTCCATTTGCACGTCCACAGCCCGGGGAACTCCTACAAGATAATGACTCAGCCCTACCCCACCTTCCTGAGTAGATATAAATTACCTGCTGCCCACCATTTTTCTTCTCACCTTGACACCTTTCTGTGTTATACCTCTGAGGATGCCAGTCACAGCTACTGGTGAAACGTCAGGTCCTACAGTGCCAAGACCACGGCCAAACAACACAACCCGGAAAACCTACAACAGCTAATGAACTCCGGCCGCAAAGCCTTTGACAACATATTACACACACACACACACACACACACACTTAGATCAAGGTAGCTCAAGTCTCACGTGTTCCAGGAAGGAGGCCAGGAAATGGTTCAAAGTGTGGTAGCTTCTTAGTCTCTGGTCCCAAGCACCGGACCGGGTCCGTGTCCCTCTTGGAGCCTGCCGCAAGGAGAGTTCACAGACATTTTTTTAATCAGAAGTTCAGGATACATGTCGTGTAGAGACACGGGGAAGGTAGAGAACCTGAGGAAGCGTGTGTGCATGTTTGTTAGCGCAGATTTTCACACTGGCTGTGGGGATTTCGCCTCAATTTTCACCTGCTGCTTTGGGGCGCTTGGCTCCACACACAAAGGGAGCTGTCAATTGGAAAGGGAGGTAGGGGGTGGGGAGAAAGAAAGCGCTCCTAACAGCCCAGCAGTCATTATTCCCGGGAGGAACAAAACTAAAGAAAGCTCTACTAAGGTTAGTTTCCAACCGAGGTGCAGAAAACAAGTTGAGTCACCCCTGATTCGTCTTATAGAAAATGTTTGTGTAGGTTTGCAGGGCAGGAGGACCCCGATTTCGAGGCAGAATCCGCAAATGATCTGTTTTTGAAACTTCTTCCTGCAGCAGCCTCTGGATGTGTTTGCAGCGCCTTGCGAGGCATCGAGGCCTTGAACCTTGTTGCGACTGCAAAGGTAAAGGTAAAGGTTCCCTTGCTCGAAAGCCAGGGGAATCCGACTCTAGGGTTGCGGTGCTCATCTCCGTTTCCAAGCCGAAGAGCCAGCGCTGTCCGAAGACGTTTCCGTGGTCATGTGGCCGGCATGACTAAACACCAAGGCGCACGGAACGCTGTTACCTTCCCACCGAAGTGTTACCTATTTATCTACTTGCAATTTCTTGCTTTCGAACTGCTAGGTTGGCAGGACTGCAAACGCACCCATAATTGCAGGCTCACCGCAGGGGGCGAAGCATTTGCTTCTCCTTTTGCACATCATTGCAGAGGGACACCTCAGCCACCTGGTAGCAGCTGTCAACGCACATCCCCCTCCTTAAGTAAGAGTAAAAACTTCACCCCACTGAACAGCACCTCTGTCTAACAACAGAAAAGAGCAAGAGTCCAATAGCACTTTAAAGACTAACAAAATTTGTGGCAGGGGAAGACAGCCAGTTTGGTGTAGTAGTTAAGAGCGGCAGACTCTACTCTGGATTCCCCACTCCTCCACATGCAGCCAGCTGGGTGACCTTGGGTCATGTCACAGTTCTCTGAGAGCTGTTCTCTCAAGGGCAGTTCTCGAAAAAGCTCTCTCAGCCCCACCCACCTCACAAGGTGTCTGTTCTGGGGAGAGGAAGGGAAGGAGATTGTCAGCCGCTCTGAGACGCCGACTGAAGGGCAGGGTATAAATCCTTCTCCTCCTCTTCTTCTTTTTCTTCCTCTTCTTCTGTCTCTGCCCACTTCCTCACAAAAGCTCCTCCCCTGCCACAAAATTTTGTTAGTCTTGAAGGTGCGCCTGGACTCTTGCTCTTCTCTGCTGCTAAAAAGGTAAAGGTAAAGGTTCCCTTGCTCGAAAGCCAGTCGAGTCCGACTCTAGGGTTGCGGTGCTCATCTCCGTTTCAAAGCCGAAGAGCCAGCGCTGTCCGAAGACGTTTCCGTGGTCATGTGGCCGGCATGACTAAACACCAAGGCGCACGGAACACTGTTACCTTCCCACCGAAGTGGTACCTATTTATCTACTTGCAATTTCTTGCTTTCGAACTGCTAGGTTGGCAGGAGCAGGAACTAGAGATGGGAGCTCACTCCGTCATGCGGCAACTCGGGTCTCGAACTGCTGAACTACTGACCTTCCACAGTCTGCAATTCAGCGTCTTAACCACTTGAGCCACCGCAGCTCTGCTGCTACAGACAGACTAACCCGGCTTCCCTGTCTTGATCCGTCTAACCGTCAGTGTAAAACAAACCCAATTACGACAGCAACGTGCGCCCACTTCAAAACGGGACGCGGTTTCGTACCTCCACGAAAGCCAGGTTGATTCTGTCATAGAGCGCTCGGGTTCTGTCGGTGAGCAGCACCTCAAACGTCTGGATGTCGGAGTTGGCCTCCAGGCCTCTAAGGGGGCAAAGGTTCTCCTGCCGGTACAAAGCAACAACTGGGTTACACTGAAGTACTTGCATGATTTATTAGATTGTTCACATCACATCATTTGCTACCTGATCTTTCTAACTGGAGAGGCTGTGGACCGAACCAGGGACCTTCTGCAGGCCGAGCAGAGGCTCTACCACTGAGCCACGGCCCCTCCTAACACTGAAACAAGTAAGCATGTTAGATCCACAGGGAACACATGAAACTGCCTTATACTGAATCAGACTACTGAGGTCAGTATTGGTCCACCAAGGGCAGTATTGTCTACTCAGGTCGGCAGCCGCTCTCCAGGGTCTCAGGCAGAAGTCCTTCACATTACCTACTACCTGATCCTTTTACCTGGGGATGCTGGGCGCTGCTACAGACAGACTAACCCGGCTTCCCCGTCTTGATCCGTCTAACCGTCAGTGTAACACAAACACAATTACGACAGCAAAGTGCCCCCACTTCAAAACGGGACGCTGTTTCGTACCTCCACAAAAGCCAGATTGATTCTGTCGTAGAGCGCTCGGGTTCTGTCGGTGAGAAGCACCTCAAACGTCTGGATGTCTGAGTTGGCCTCCAGGCCTCTAAGGGGGCAAAGGTTCTCCTGCCGGTACAAAGCAACAACTGGGTTACACTGAAGAACTTGCATGATTTATTAGATCGTTCACATCACATCATTTGCTACCTGATCTTTCTAACTGGAGAGGCTGTGGACCGAACCAGGGACCTTCTGCAGGCCGAGCAGAGGCTCTACCACTGAGCCACGGCCCCTCCTAACACTGAAACAAGTAAGCATGTTAGATCCACAGGGAACACATGAAACTGCCTTATACTGAATCAGACTACTGAGGTCAGTATTGGTCCACCAAGGGCAGTATTGTCTACTCAGGTCGGCAGCCGCTCTCCAGGGTCTCAGGCAGAAGTCCTTCACATTACCTACTGCCTGATCCTTTTACCTGGGGATGCTGGGCATTCAACCTGGGGCCTTCTGCATGCCAAGCAGAGGCTCTACCACTGAGCCGCAGCCCCTCTCTTTCTCATAAAACCTCAAGCCAGTGTACTGGATTCTCCATTTTATCCTCACAACAGCCCAGTGAGGTAGGCTAGGCT
The DNA here is from genome assembly GCF_001447785.1 of Gekko japonicus. Taxonomy (NCBI): domain Eukaryota; kingdom Metazoa; phylum Chordata; class Lepidosauria; order Squamata; family Gekkonidae; genus Gekko; species Gekko japonicus. Next base: position 24,091 of record NW_015175501.1, on the reverse strand, counting down.
GATAGGCCTGTGGTCCCTCAGTGCTTCATGGCAACCAGGGATTTCAAATCCAGTATTCTAAGCACTAGATTGTTTTGTATGGTATGGCTGTGGGAAAAGAAATTAAGAACAAACACACTGAATCATACGACCCTGTCCAGGTTGGCTTATACCAAATCAAATCACTGGTCCATCCCAGTCAATATCAGGGGTCATTTCATAGAAAAAGAGGTGCAGGAGCTCATTAGCACAACTCATTAGCATAACTTATTTGCATATGCCACACCCCCTGACATCACCGGAAGTGTGTCAGAAGGCAACACCCACCGCTCAGGCTCCACTGGACTGTTTTGGATTGCTAGCTATTTTTTTTGGGGGGGGACGTGCGGATCTGCCCTCGCAGAGGAGGGAGAGCTTGTACCTGAATAAAACTTGGTCTTAAAGGTGCTATTGGACTGTTTTGGATTGTTAGCTATTGGGGGGGGGGGGCGGCCAGATCTGCCCTCACCGCGG
>NW_015175501.1:13393-23221 GCF_001447785.1 Gekko japonicus | reverse complement strand
CTCACCTGGCTGCTTCTTGCTCCTCGTGGCCCGACTGAGGGCTGCTGGGAGCAGGGGGCGGGGCTTGTTGCATGTGCCCATCCCCTGGGCTCCTTACTGCTGGAGCTCCGCTCCTGTGCGCTCCCGCAGGAAATGACCCCTGGTCAATATTATCCATTCTGACTGACAGCTGTTCTCCAACACCTCAGAAAGGGCCTTTCCCACTTTGACTGGAACTGCCAGGGAATGAAGCTGGGGCCTTCCCAGGGAGGGGGACACTGGCTGGGGAAGGGAAGACTGATTGGGGAGGCATGACTCCCCTTCGCTTCCCCAGCCGCCCTGCCGGGAGCTGCACAATATGTGTGAAAGAGCCGCATGTGGCTCCCAAGCCTCAGTTCGGCCACCCCTGCCCTAGCGCCACGAGACGGACTGAGCGCCCGTCTCTGGCCCCAGCTCCTGCCAACCTAGTACTTTGAAAGCAAGAAACTGCAAGTAGATAAATAGGTACCGCTTCATTGGGAAGGTAACGGCGTTCCGTGTGCCTTGCCGTCTAGTCGTGCCGGCCACATGACCATGGAAACATCTTCGGACAGCGCTGGCTCTTCGGCTTGGAAAAGGAGATAAGCACCGCCCCCTAGAGTCGAATTTGACTGGCTTTTGAGCAAGGGAAACCTTTACCTTTACCTTATTTTTCTCCTCAAGGGGGACCCAAATCGGTTTACAACATTCTCCCACCTCTGTTTTTATTCTCACAACGACCCTGTGAGGTAGGTTAGGCTGAGAAAGAACAAGTGGCCAAAGGCCACTCATGGCAAAAGGGGGATTCGAATCCAGGCTGCCTTCATCCTAATCAGATGCCCTAACCTCTACACCGTGCTGGCTCTCATATAAGAAGCATGATTTCTGGCTCCTTTATCCTAGGAACAAACAATTGACTCACTGACTAGCTCTTATGGGCTTTATTTTGGAACAGACTCCGGAATCCCTTAACGAGTTTTTAATTTCTGAAGAGACAGCTGCAGGATCTCAAACCTTCTTGGAATAGAATCCTTTGTCCCTGATCCCCTTATCTTATTTTCCATGGAATGAGAAACGGCCTTCGGTCCTCCCTCCAAGGTAGGTGTTTTTGTTGGGTGATAGTGAGATATTGAAAAAATGGTATTTAGCAGAGATAAGATAGTCCAGCAGAGCCAGAGTAAAATAATTCAGACTGAGAGTCCATGTGTGATTAAAATATAAAGTTTTTACTAAATTCTAGCATGGGAAGGGTAACTGGGATGAAAATAACAACAGAGCATAATCGGCTACATCCTTACTCTATAAAGACAAAACTAGAAGAGAGAGAGTATGGCTGCTCTTCTTCTTCAGAACACCAAACAAAAACGGGAAGAGAAGCCATAAAATGGTAATATACCTTGACACTTTAGTCCCAATCAAATCCCTAGATCAGGGAGAAAATTCCCGGGCTTTCCTACAGCTAAAGAACACTGGTTACATGAGAAACATGTGACTTCCTGTGAGTAACATAAACAAACATTTAACCCCAGATATACTGAGTGTTTTCAACTTGTAATACCCAACAGCTTTCAAAAGGTCACCCTCACCACATAGGGCTTCTCGACTAGGGAAATAAATGACTGAATGTTTCCGGCGGCTGGGGAAACGAAGAAAAGAGAGACAGGCTGGAGAGGTGCGCAAGCCGAAGGCAGACTGGGAAAAGGACAGTGGAGGGCAACCAATTTAATTAAATTAATTAATTAATTAATTAATTCAATTGATACCCCGCCCTCCCCGCAAGCAGGCTCAGGGCGGCTTACATAATTGGTCTAAAACGATGATGAGGGAGCACCTTCCCTATAAGGAAAGGCTGAAGAGCCTGAGACTTTTCCATTTAGAAAAGAGATGACCAAGGGGAGGACTGACGAAAGGTTATACCCAACTTTGTTGGTCTTAAAGGAGCCACTGGACTCAAACTTTGTTCTAAAGGGGGGACGACATGATAGAGGTTTATAAAACTATGCATGGGGTGGACAGAGTTGACGGAGAGAATTTTTTTGCTGTCTTTCAAAATACTAGACCTCGAGGGCATCCAACGAGGCTGACGGGCAGTAGGTTCCGGATGGACAAAAGGAAATACTACTTTACACAGAAAGTGATTCAGATGTGAATCACTACCGCAGGATGCCATGATGTCCATAGGAATAAACAGCTTGAAAAGGGGATTAGACAGATTCAGGGAGGAGAGGTCTAACAGTGACTACTAGCCATGGTGATTAAAGGGAACTTCCAGGTTCAGAGGCAGTGAGCCGCTGAATCCCAGTGCCAGGAGGTAACATCAGAAAAAGGCCTCTGCCTCTATGTGCTGTTGCTGGCCCTCCAGAGGAAATTTGGCCACTGTGTGAGACAGGAGGGAATCCAGCAGAACTCTTCTGATGTTTTTATAAAGGCCTTGGCCTCTCTGCCCTGTTGTTGACCGTTCAGAGGAACTGGTTGGCCACTGTGTGAAACAGGATGCTGGACTACATGGACTACTGGTTTGATCCAGCGGGGCTCTTCTGATGCTCTTATAGGTAGATTCATGGAGGAGAGGTCTAACAGTGGCCACTAGCCCTGGTGACTGAGGGGAACCTCCACACTCAGAGGCACTAAGCCTCTGAATCCCAGAGCCAGGAGGCAGCATCAGGGGAAGGCCTCGGCCTCTCTGCCCTGTTGTTGGTCCTCCAGAGGATTGGCCACTGTGTGAGACAGGATGCTGGACTAGATGGACCACTGCTCTGATCTAGCATGACTCTGCTGATGTTTTTATGAAGGCCTCAGCCTCTATGTCCTGTTGTGGGCCTCCAGAGGAACTGGTTGGCCACTGTGTGAGACCGGATGCTGGACTAGATGGACCACTGCCCTGATCCAGCAGGACTCTGCTGATGTTTTTATGAAGGCCTCAGCCTCTATGCCCTGGTTGGCCACTGTGTGAAGCAGGATGCTGGACTAGATGGACCCTCCCTGGTCTGACCCAGCAGGGCTCTTCCAATGTTCTTATGAAGGCCTCGGCCTCTCTGTCCTGTTGTTGGCCCTCCAGAGGAACTGGCTGGCCACTGTGTGAGACCGGATGCTGGACTAGATGGACCACTGCCCTGATCCAGCAGGACTCTGCTGATGTTTTTATGAAGGCCTCAGCCTCTATGCCCTGGTTGGCCACTGTGTGAAGCAGGATGCTGGACTAGATGGACCCTCCCTGGTCTGACCCAGCAGGGCTCTTCCAATGTTCTTATGAAGGCCTCGGCCTCTCTGTCCTGTTGTTGGCCCTCCAGAGGAACTGGCTGGCCACTGTGTGAGACCGGATGCTGGACTAGATGGACCACTGGCCTGATCCAGCAGGGCTGTGCTTGTGTTCAGACCTACAGCTGAAATCCTGCCAGATTCACTTGACAAAGGCAAACCCGACAGGGAGAAAGCGTCTCCTTTCCAGGTGCCGTTGACACAAACAGGGAGGGTGGAAGGAAGGCTGAGCAAACAGATTACCTCCTCCCTCCGGAGGTACGAGTGCATGGTGTCCATGCTCACGTCTGCATGGCCGTGGACGCTTCTTCCGTGGATGTAGAAGCCGTAGCACCTGTGCATCAAGATGAACACGGACACCTACAGGCGCAAAGAGGGGCAACGTGAAGCCCAAGATCGCACGGCAACTACTAGACAAGGGTCATGCAACATTAGGCTTAACCCGCGGCCGGTAAACACCCACCCTCAGCCCAATCCCCCACCCTTGAGAAACTGAGGAATAGAAGGGGAAAAATGGCCAGAAAATGGCCTCCATAGTGTCTTTACCATAGAGATTAGGAGAAATTCCTAGAGGGTCACTTGGAAGCGATGTTGCCTCTTCCAAAGGTTGCCATCCTCCAGATGGAACCTGGAGATCTCCCAGAATTACATGGTGATCTCCAGACTACACCTGAAGAAATGGCTGCTTTGGGTGGTGGGCATTCTACACCACTGAAGTCCCTCTTCTCCCCAAACCCCACCCTCCCCAGGCTCCACCCCCAAATATCCAGGAATTTCCTAACCTGGAGTTGGCAACCCAACAGGATCTTCCCCAGACTCCACTGTCCACCCTCAAAGTCTCCCACCGTTTGCTGAGGCAGTGCTAGCAACTCCCCCTTTAAAGGGTTGTTAATTAGTTAACAAGTACAGGTGGCTCAAGTGGTTAAGACGCTGAACTGCAGGCTGTGGACGGTCGGTAGTTCAGCAGTTCGAGACCCGAGTGTGCCGCATGACGGGGTGAGCTCCCGTCTCTAGTTCCAGCTCCTGCCACCCTAGCAGTTCGAAAGCAAGAAATTGCAAGTAGATAAATAGGGACCGCTTCGGTGGGAAGGTAACAGCGTTCCGTGCGCCTCGGTGTTTAGTCATGCCGGCCACATGACCACGGAAACGTCTTCGGACAGCGCTGGCTCTTTGGCTTTGAAATGGAGAGGAGCACGGCAACCCTAGAGTCGGATTCGACTGGCTTTCGAGCAAGGGAACCTTTACCTTTACCTTTTTACGCTTAACTAAGCTCTCCTGCAGTGCAACCGTGTGCCCTGCATATACAGACCACTGAGAGGCCTGCGTAAATCCTGGATAACCGCCGGAACTCTGCGTTTTCCCACAGTGCAATGGGGCAGATGAGAGGGGAATGCCACAGGGGGTCTCACAGCCCTCCAAGACGACTTTGGTGCATGGGGCATCACCAGCCCTTTTCCTCGGTGCTGCGGGGACACGACTCACATTGCTCAAGGAACAAAGGTCGGTGAACTGCTGGATCTTGTCCTCCACAAACCGCTCATAGAGCCCAACTGAAATCACCACCTGCAAAGAAAGAGCATCGCGTGAGGGGGGACGCAAGCGCACCCCTGGGTTTCCTCTGTCGCCCAGTGGTTCAGTTTCTAGCTGTCAAATACCCTGACCCCGGAACTAGGGTTTGAATTTGGATCTACCTGAGCTGAAAATATACCTGAAAAATAACATCGGTATTTTGGGGATATATTTCGGCATCCCAAAGGTATCTGGGATTTTTTTGGAAAACCAGGGGGGAAAATATACCCCCAAAATCCTGGATATATTTGGGGATTACCAGGAAGATCAGCAAAGCCCCCCAAAAAACAGCTGAGCTGGCAAGGAGCAGTCTCCCCGCCGGCTCAGCTGGTGGGGGGTGTCTCTTGTGCAGTCCCATTTAAAGGGACTACACAAGAGAGCCCAAAACTGAGCCGGTGGAGAAACTGCTTCTTGCTAGCTCAGCTGTTTCCCGGGCTTTCTTCTGCAGTCCCTTTAAACACGCCCAGTTTAATGGGACTGCAGAAGAAAGCCCGGAAAGCAGCTGAGTGGTGGGAGCCCATTGTTCCCACAACTCAGCTGGTTTTTGGGCTTTCTTAGCTGCTTTTTGTGGCTTTGCCGCTGCTTCCCCCCCTCGTTTTTTCTTCTCAAGTCTGTTGGACCCCCCAAAATTCAGGATTTCCCCCAAAAATCCCAGATCTGAATACTTTACCAGTATTGGGATCCAGGATTTTTTTTGGAATCCTGAATTTTGGGGGGTACGGTAGACCTGAACCGAAAAACACTGTGAAAAAAATCACACATCCCTATCCAGAATCCAAAGCCGGCCACCCCAGAGCCTCAATCTGCTTGCAATCCAGGCTGCCCAGTCTCTCCGGTGGCCTCAAGGTGGCCAACAGAGGCATCATACCCTGCCTAGAAAGACCCTGTGGTAGCTTCCAAGATCAGCTGACTGAAGGGACCAATGACGGCAGCCTTGGGGATATAAAAGCTGCTGCCTGCAGGCTGGGCCCTTTAATCTGAACAGCTCAACTGGGAACGTAGAGACAGCTATTGCTGTGAGATCCTGGGACTGGCAGAGAGCCAGTTTGGTGTAGTGGTTAAGTGCGCGGACTTTAATCTGGGAGAACCGGGTTTGATTCCCCACTCTTCCACTCGCAGCTGCTGGATGACCTTGGGCAAGCCACAGTTCTGTCAGAGCTGTTCTCTCAAGGACAGTTCTCTCAGAGCTCTCTCACCCCCACCTACCTCACAGGGTGTCTGTTGTGGGGAGGGGAAGGGAACGGAGTTTGTAAGCCGCTCTGGGACTCCGAGTGAAGGGCGGGGTATCAATCCAATCTCTTCTTCTTCATCATCATCCTGAATGCTAAGCAATTCATAGGAAGCAACGAAATCGGCTTCCTGTATTCCTTAAGACAACAAAACATCTCTCTGAAGATGCCCAATCCTGCACCAGACCCTGGCTTTCCTCTCCCTTGTGTCATAAGAACATAAGAACATAAGAGATGCCAATGTTGGATCAGGCCAAAGGCCCATCCAGTCCAACACTCTGTGTCACACAGTGGCCAGAAATACCAGTGCCACCAGGAGGTCCACCAGTGTCATGCAACCCAAACCCTGTTCCAAAACCCACTTCAGTCTATGGAAAGTCAGTTTTTATGTTCTCAGAGTGAGAAAGGACCTGCACAATCCCCACGGCCAGCCAGATGGAAGCGGCGATCCCAAAGCGGAGGATGGGACTCCACGGAGCCAGAAAGGTGTTAGAGCCTGGTTGGAGATTCACGTTCAGGTCTCTCGAGGCAAGGTTCTTCAGTCCCACCACCTAGGAAGAAGCAGCAGCCAGTGTGGTTTCCCCCAGCTAGATAAGGCACGGCTAACCCTTGTGCCTAAGAGACGAGGGTTCTAATCTGTCACCAGCTGTGACCTTGGTGGGCGGGTATCCCCGGGCGAGGCATTATTCATCCACTCTCGCCTTCTTTGCAAAACCAGATTCAGGATTTACTGTTGCAAGGGAGACCGAGGTACAGAATCCAAGCACGGGAGAGGATCAGGTAAACTTCACCTGGCCAAAGCTGGGCACCATAATCATGGCCTGGTCAATTTATGGCATTTCAATATAATCAGTGGTCCTCCTATGGCAGGAGCGCACAGGAGCGGAGCTCCGGCAGTAAAGAGCCCAGGCAGTAAACAAGCCCCACCCCCTGCTCCCAGCAGCCCTCAGTCAGAGCAAGAAGCAGCCAGGTAAGTTGCAGAGCCCCCCCCCCACCTCCCTGGTCCAAAACAGTCCAGTGGCAACTTTAAGAGCAAGTTTTATTCAGGTACAAGCTCTCCCTCCTCTGTGAGGACAGATCTGCACGTCCCCCCCCCCCAATAGCTAGAAACCAAAACAACCCCAGCCTGAGCGGTGGGTGTTGCCTTCTGACACACTTCCGGTGATGTCAGGGGTGTGTGGCATATGCAAATAAGTTATGCTGAGTTATGCCAATGAGCTCCTGCACCTCTTTTTCTACGAAATGAGCCCTGAGTATAATAAAAGTTTTTCTTTCATGTGAAAACACACAAACACATGAAGCTGCCTTATACTGAATCAGACTGCTGGTCCATCAAGGTCAGCGTTGTCTACTTAGCCTGGCAACGGTTCTCCAGGGTCCCAGAGGTCGTTCCCACCACCTACTGCCTGGTTTTCTAACTGGAGATGCTGACGGTTGAACCCGCAACCTTTCGCTTGCCAAGCAGATGCTCTACCACTTTGCCACAGCCCCTCCCCAGGACCCATGAGATTGTGCTTTGGGGAAGGGTTGCCAGCCTGCAGGTGGGTAAAAACAGAAAACACCGTGTTGAAATAATAAACACAATATTCACATGCGCTTACAGCAAAATAGATTTGATTTATATACACAACATCAACTCTAGTGTATTGTAAACATTGTCAAACGACAACATCACATTTCAAACACTTTCAAACTAAGTTATGTAACACGAAGAGTCCAACTGTCTTCTTCCTGACGGAGGACAAATACCAATGTACAGTTATTTGCGCCAAACAATGCAGCAACCTATTGTACATTTCCCAAGTGATGATCCATCAGGTAAAGCGAGCAGGCAACTTGTATTTCTCACTGTGATGATTCAGCCTAGCCAGCAAGCCTGGTAGATGTATTTTCCCATGAGGTGATTCAGCTAGCAAGCAGGCCTAGCAACACGCCTTCCGGGCACAGCGTGTTTCGAGCAAATCTTCTTCATGTCTCCTCATGGGTTAAATGTATCTCTGGAACTTAGTTCATTTTTATAGTGATAAGTAATGGTACTTGGATCTGAATTCTGTATCATAGTAGGCTTAGTTAGGAATCTGGGTTTGGTACATTTTTTCATTTTTTGATGGCTAATTTTTATTAATAATACCTTTATTGAGGTGTTTGTGTCATCATAATTGTTACCATTGGACTTGCGAACACGTATGTTATTTTGAAAATACCCCTTGAATTGTATGATTTGCTATGCTGTAAGTTTTAAATTGGGTTCAGAATCCAAGCAACTGCTTGACATTGGTCACTTTGTAAGATGGTGCAAGTACTGTATCTTTAAGTCCTTAGGGAACAGTAGTGCAGCTGTGCTTTATTAGAGAGGTCTTTCTGGGATGTTCCCATGGAGAACCAGAACAGCCATGTTTACATTGTTTGACTTTTGCATGGGTAAATTCAAGAGCGGTGGGTGAGTGCAGGAAATTTAGCCTTCTCCCCCCCCCCCCTGTTTTTCCTGGTACTATGTAAGGATATTGAATTTACATTATATTATGATATGTATTATTGTTCAATTCCAGGAACATTTATGCCTGAAGAAGATTTGCTCGAAACATGCAGGCTGTGCCCGGGAGGCGTGTTGCTCGGCTTGCTTGCTAGGTAGGGGGCACCCTCCCCCGCTGTGGGGGCCGTTGGAGCGTCGGAGCCCGGTGGAAGGAGAAAGCGGCAAGCGGCGGAGATGGCGTCCGGGTACATCGGAGGCGGAACAGACGTCGGCAGAGAGGCAGAGCCAGGACGACACGCGAGCGTGGACGGCGCAGGCGGGGCGGAGCCGTGAGGACTGAGCCAAGGCCGCGCCGGAGCATGCCACATGACAGAAGGGCTCGACCGATCCGCCACTAAAAGACCGCCAGAAAGGAGCCAGAAGCCGAGTGACGCCGAAAGGCGATGTAGCCGACCTGGGAGAAACACCCCTCCACTGGGTGCTGGTAGGGATTGTCCCCACCCCCAATAATTGTGGCCATAGGTTAGGGATAAATGAGTAACTGTAGCCGCTCAGAGACCCCTTAGGGGGTTACAGCGGGGTAGTAAGCTGAAAGAAATAATAAATAATAAATAATATATCTACCAGGCTTGCTGGCTAAGCTGAATCATCACAGTGAGAAAGACAAGCTGCCTGCTCGCTTTACCTGATGGATCATCACTTGGGAAATGTACAATAGGTTGCTGCATTGTTCGGTGCAAATAACGGTACATTGGTATTTATCCTCCGTCAGGAAGAAGACAGTTGGACTCTTCGTGTTATATAACTCAGTTTGAAAGTGTTTGAAACGTGATGTTGTCGTTTGAAAGTGTTTACAATACACTAGAGTTGAGGTTGTGTATATAAATCAAATCTATTTAGCTATAAGTGCATGTGACTATTGTGTTTATTATTTCAACACGGTGTTTTCTGTGTTTAGCTACTAACTTAGCCGTGTTCCCTGTGTGCTTGTTGTGAGTCTCCAGGTGGGGCTTGGTGATCTCCCACTATTACAACTCATCTCCAGACAAAGAGACCAGTTCCCGTGGAGGAAATGGCTGCTTTGGAGGGTGGACTGGATGGCATTGCACCCTGCTGAGGCCCCTCCCCAAACCCCAACTTCTCCAAGCTCCACCCCCCAAATATTCAAGTATTTCCAGACCCGGAGCTGGCAAATTTACTCTGGTGTGTGCTGCAGTACAGAGGACTGACTAGGTAGGCAGTGTTTAAGAGCGGTGCAGTGTTTAAGAGCGGCAGACTCTAATCTGGGAGAACCGGATTTGA
>NW_015175501.1:12545-13223 GCF_001447785.1 Gekko japonicus | reverse complement strand
GAGACTCCGAGTGAAGGGCGGGGTATAAATCCAATCTCTTCTTCTTCTTCTTCTTCTTCTTCTTCTTCTTCTTCAGAGCTGTTCTCTCAAAAGCAGTTCTCTCAGAGCTCTCTCAGCCCCACTTTCCTCACAGGCAGTGTTCCCTCTAAGCTGAGTGAGTGTGAGCTAGCTCACAGTTTTTAACCCTCCGGCTCACACATTCTCGTCTTCGCTCAGGAAGGATGGCTCCAGTCCAGAGCAAACTAATTTATGCAGTAGCCAAATCACCTGCCTGCCCACAACTTTGAAGCTGGTAGCTCACAAAGTAGAATTTTTGCTCACAGGACTCCACAGCTTAGAAGGAGGCTTGCTCACAAGGAGTCTGTTGTGGGGAGGGGAAGAGAAAGGAGATTGTCAGCCGCTCTGAGACTCCTTTGGGTAGAGAAGGAAGGCCTCTCAAACTGGGCAATGATTTCCAGGTAGGATTGAGCCTTGGTCCCTCTCAAATACACAATTCTAGGAGGGACCGGCGCAGAGAACACCCCTGTGTCCAGGGGTCATTTCGTAGAAAAAGAGGTGCAGGAGCTCATTAGCATAACTTATTAGCATACCTTATTTGCATATGCCACACCCCCTGACATCACCGAAAGTGTGTCAGAAGGCAACACCCACCGCTCAGGCTCCACTGGACTGTTTTGG
>NW_015175501.1:10411-12116 GCF_001447785.1 Gekko japonicus | reverse complement strand
TTCAGCTCTAATCCTGTCCCTCCCCCCCCCCCCCCTCTAGGTCACAGGCCCAGAGATTACTTGGAGAGTGGTGCGGGGACTTTACATCTGATCCCAGCTCACCTCCAGAAGCAGCAAGGTGGCAAACAGCTGAAGCGAAGGATTGACTTTCCGGTGGGTCTGCAGCTCATTCCACTCATTAGCGATCAGGAAAGTTCTCCAGGCGCTCACAGAAGAGGCAACTCTCTGCTCTCCTTCTGGAGCAGGGGAAGGCGGGGGTTTTTTTGGGGGGACAACAACAGCAGCCACACAACGAAGCAGAAACAATTGGCTTTATTTGAAAACTCCACAGGCGCTTATCGGATTCTTGGCAAAGTGCAAAGCTCGACGCCCCTGGGCTCCCCCCGCCGCCGGCCCTCGCTCATGTTAATTTCCCTCTCCCGATATGAAATCATTACCATCCGAGGCAAGCCGCTTCCTGGAACAGGCGCCTGCTGATTTCCCAGAAGGCCCCAGGGCCTTGAAGTGATTTACCAACGCTAATTAAACAAGGGGATATCGCAGAACAGCTGCGCGGCGGCGTGCTGTAGGTAACGTTGCCCTCACTTTTCAGGAGAGCCAAAGGGTTGGGTTTTTTTTGGATCTTCAGAAGCATCCTCTGCTTGCAAAGCCCACGGTGACAATCGTTTTGGGCTCCGCTCTGCGAAGAGCAGAGGGCACACGCTTCCCTCATTTGCCCCGAGTACCGACGGTGAGACTTTGATCAAAAGCTAAATTGGGATTATCTCCCAGTTGCACCTTAACCTCAAGGGCAGAGCAGGGCCATAACATAGGGGATCGGAACGCCACCGCATGACTCATCTCAGCCTATCAGGGGCTTGTGGGGACTCTTGCACTCAGGGCACAATCTCGTTTAAATCTCAAAGCGTCTCTGTATGTTTATTTGGCAGGCGCGAAGTCCTCAGCCTTTGGGGTGACTGTGCGGCACACCAGTGGTTAAGAGTGTCGGGACTAGGATGTGGGAAACCCAGGTTCGAATCCTCACTCCTGCCGAGGAAGCTGGCTGGGTGACCTTGGGCGACTCACACTCTCTCGGCCTCACCTACCTCACAGGGCTGTTGTGAGGATAAAATGGAGGAGAGGGGGACAACGCGAGCTGCTTTGGTCCCCATTGGGGAGAAAGACAGGTTATAATAAATGAAGTCAATAAATCAATAAAAAGGTTGTGCAGTAAGCTGCTGAAAGGCGGGTTATAAATGAGGTAACTAAGTAATGGCCAGCCGCCTTGACAACAGTGTTCCCTCTATGCTGAGTTAGTGTGAGATAGCTCACAGTTTTTTTAGCCTCCGGCAGGGCTATTTTAGGGAAGGAACGCACAGGAATGGAGTTCCGGCTGGCTCCCAAGTTGGCCACGCCCAGCAGGAACTCATTAGCATAACAGGTCGCACCCAACAGCAGAAATTCATTAGGACTGGCTACATTAGGGGTGTGTGGCCTAACATGCAAAGGAGTCCCTGCTACAAAAAAAGCTCTGGGTTTTGACAACAAACAAGGTAAACAGAATGAGAAGCAAAAGGTGGGTGTGGCTGGATGACCACACTTCTGGTGACATGGGGGTGCGGCCTAATGTGCTAATGAGCTGTGCTGGCAGGGGTGTGGCCTAATATGCTAATGAGTTCCTGGTGTTGGGTGTGGCCTATTATGATAATGAGTTCCTGCTGGGCTT
>NW_015175501.1:0-9661 GCF_001447785.1 Gekko japonicus | reverse complement strand
CTGCCAAGCGCTGAGCCTGAAGCCGAAGCCAACTCAGACCGTCATCCCAACTGAAGTCCCAGGTGCCAAAAAGTTTCCTATGCGTGTGAGGTCTACATGCATATATTATGACATGCCTTTACATGCCTATTATGCAAAGAGGACAATAAACGAGGGGAAACTGTCAGGGCAACAGCCCCCTTTTCAAGGATCTCCGTCTCATTTCCGTCTAGCTTACACCAGCTGGAGATCCTGTCTGTGTACTTCAGGGGCTCGCCACATGATGTCCGGGGGTGCCATGGGGCCTGCTGACACCTACTGTGGTGCTGCCGAGTGTTCTGAAAACAAGGTAGGGATGCCAGCCTCCAGGCGGGACCTGGTGATCCCCCGGAATGACAGCTCGCTCATTTCCAAACTACAGAGATCAGTTCCCCTGGAGAAGGTGGATGCACTGGAGGGTGGACTGTATGGCATTGTGCCCCACTGAGGCCCCTGTCCTCCCCAGGCCCCATCCCCAAATCTCCAGGAGGTTCCCAACCTGGATCTGGCAACCCTACCCCGCCGTCCCCCGCCCGTGGCCAGGGGGGAACTGGCAACCCTAGAACACGGGCAGGCGTGGCCAGATGAGGGTTTTGCCCAGGAAGGCTTCTGACTGGCTGCTGGAGACTGGATTGGCCGTGCAGATTTTTAAAAACATTGCGTTAGCAGCCGCTGCCTGCCACCAATCCTCCCTCTGAGCTGTGGAGTCCTGTGAGCAAAAATCCTACTTTGTGAGCTCCTGGCATGAAAGCTGTGAGCCAGCGATTTGGCTGCTGCATGAATTAGTTTGGTCCGGAGCCCTCCCTTCCTGAGCTAAGACAAAAATGTGTGAGCCGGAGGCTAAAAAACGGTGAGCTAGTTCACACGAGCTCAGCTTAGAGGGAACACTCGCTGCCACTGCAGCACAAGGGTCTTCACTCTGTGGCTGAAGGTGAGCCGCAGCAGCCCTTTTGTGGGCTGGCTCCACTTCCTGCAGTAGCCATTTTGTGGCGGCCATTTTATGGCCACACCCACCACACTATATTCGAATCCCAAAGGCACCTACAGGCTCAAAAAAGTTGGGGACACCCCTGGTGTACTGATTGCCATTCCCTTCAGGGTCTGATTTGGCTCAAATGCTGATATATTATTATGGCCTGGATTTCTTTCCCCCTTCTCATTTGCTTAGTCAAGGGAGCCTCTCCTCTTGCATCTGCAATGATTTGGTTGGCCCTAAACACTAGATCTGCGGTGGCGCAAGTGGTTAAGACGCTGAACTGCAGCGGTAGTTCCTCACCAACCTTGGCATGTAGGTAGAGGAGGGTTAGCCGGATATCCCTTGTGAGTTTGGTGTCTCTATCATGCTGAGGGGTGTTCTACCATGTCACAAACCTCACAAATGAAACTGGTTTATTTGTGATGTTTCATGGTTCATGAAGCTGGCATACCATGAACCATACCACATTTTCCCAGTTCATGCCCATCACTACTCAACACCAGTTCTCTAGGTGAAATCCATCTGGTTGTCCTCATGAATTACCCCTGCATTGACCCATGTGGATCTATAAGAACCAGATCATCACTGAGACAGTACCCTAAGACCACAATTGTACCTTTAAAGATTGACTACCTCTTTCAATAGTCTTTCAGTAGTCATGTATGGCTGCGAGAGTTGGACTATAAGGAAGGCCGAGCGCCGAAGAATAGATTCTTTTGAACTATGGTGCTGGAGAAGACTCTTGAGAGTCCCTTGGACTGCAAGGAGATCCAATCAGTCCATCCTAAAAGAAATCAACCCTGACTGTTCCCTGGAAGGCCAGATAATGAAACTGAAGCTCAAATACTTTGGCCACCCAATGAGAAGGGAGCACTCACTGGAGAAGAAGACCCTGATGCTGGGAAAGATTGAAGGTCAAAGAAGACGGGGACGGCAAAGGATGAGATGGTTAGACAGTGTCATCAATGCAACGAACGTGAAATTAAGCAAACTTCGGAGCATGACGGAAGACAGGAGGGCCTGGTGTGATGTGGTCCAGGGGGTCGCAAAGAGACGGATTCGACTGTGCGACTGAACAACAACAAAACATGGGTTTCCTAGGTTAAAGGCATTGCTGGAGGGAAAGCTCATACAGACGCCGCATTCCAGGAAACAAAAGCCAACGGGACGACATACCTGTGGGGTTTCTCTGCATCCCTTTCTCCTTTGGCTTTTCCCAGTCTACGAGGAAGACGGAGACTGTCAACTGGGTGACCAGCACGTGTACAATGTCCAAGATCTGCAGCAAAAACAACCAGAGAGGGTTAACGTCTCAGTGAAGACAGAAGGAGACCGGGCTCTTTTGAGTCCAAAAGTGTGGATTCAGTATCAGGAAGCTTCGTGTGTGTGTGTGTGTGTGTGTGTGTGTGTGTGTGTGTTCAAGACATGAAGCTGTCTCATAATGAATCAGATCTTTGGTCCATCAAGCTCAGTATTGTCTAGTCCAGTGATGGTGAACCTTTTAGAGACCGAATGCCCAAACTGTGACCCAAAACCCACTTATTTATCGCAAAGTGCCAACACGGCAATTTAACCTGAAGACTGAGGTTTTATGGAGCTGCGGTGGCTCAAGTGGTTAAGACGCTGAACTGCAGGCTGCGGAAGGTCGGTAGTTCAGCAGTTCAAGACCCGGGTGCCGCATGATGGAGTGAGCTCCCATCTCTAGTTCCAGCTCCTGCCAACCTAGCAGTTTGAAAGCAAGAAATTGCAAGTAGATAAATAGGTACCACTTCGGTGGGAAGGTAACAGCGTTCCGTGCGCCTTGGTGTTTAGTCATGCCGGCCACATGACCACGGAAACGTCTTCGGACAGCGCTGGCTCTTCAGCTTTAAAACGGAGATGAGCACCGCAACCCTAGAGTCGGATTCGACTGGCTTTCGAGCAAGGGAACCTTTACCTTTACTTTACCTTTACTGAGGTTTTACTTTAGAAAAAACAACTCATACATTAACTTAAGATGATCCAAACAAAGTAAGGAAAGCGATCCCAAATGCTTTCATTTACTTAAAATTATTTGGCAGAGAATTCGACACTTTAATGATGGTCTGGGCCTGGCTGGGGCGATGGCACGCGTGCCCACAGAGAGGGCTCTGAGTTCCACCTCTGGCACCCGTGCCGTAGGTTCGCCACCACTGGTCTAGTCAGACTGACAGCCGCTCTCCAGGGTCTCAGGCAGAGAAAGGTCTTTCACAGTCAATTTAAAACTCATTAAAATGTTGGGTCCCTTTCTTCAAAGACCTCTGGGATGTGGGAACTACTGTTTTATTACCGATGCCCACTGCAAAACCCCCTGGAGGATGGAAACTCCTCTCCAAGGCACAGAAGAGAGATGGCTTTCCTCCGCACCTCCCAACATAGCCCTTACCTTCAACACCAAAGCACACAGCACGTAAATAATGAAGCGGGTTTCTATCGGTCCACCAGCAGGAGGGAGTGTCACCTCAACGGTGGAAGATTGCTGGCCCTGGAGGCAAAAGGATCTTAAATGAGGACCAAAGCCAAGGTTTATTCCCCTGCAGGGAGAGTTGGGTGTCCACGCCTCGTTATTCACCTGCATGCCGAGTCTTAATTCTGGGACACAACTCGGGGCCCAGGGCACATTTCAGGGGCCATTTCGGGTCCCCCCCTAGGATCTACGCCCCAGAAGAGTAAGCAACGCAAACCATGCCAAGTAACTGCAGGAGAATTCTGTTTCTAAGCCCGAAACCATTCAGCAACGTACTTGCTTACCTTGAAAACGATAAGCCAGTAAATCCCAATTCCCACAGTGATCAGGAAAAAGACATTCGCTAGGGACCCAGCCAGGTAGGCGAAGAATTTCACTACGATCTGTGAACAAAAAGAAATGCTTAAGTGGTAATGAACCCCCGGCACGTATCTGGCAGGTGGCAACGTGGAGCAAACACTTTGCAGTAGTCTGAAGTTTTTTGTTGTTCAGTCGCACAGTCGAGTCCGACTCTTCGCGACCCCATGGACCAGATCACGCCAGGCCTTCCTGTCTTCCGCCGTCCTCTGAAGTTTGCTCAACTTCATGTTCGTTGCATCTATGACACTTTCTAACCATCTCATCCTTTGCCGTCCCCGTCTTCTTTGACCTTCAATCTTTCCCAGCATCAGGGTCTTCTCCAGTGAGTGCTCCCTTCTCATTGGGTGGCCAAAGTATTTGAGCCTCAGTTTCATTATCTGGCCTTCCAGGAAACAGTCAGGGTTGATTTCTTTTAGGATTGACTGATTTGATCTTCTTGCAGTCCAAGGGGCTCTCAAGAGTCTTCTCCAGCACCATAGTTCAAAAGAATCTATTCTTCGGCGCGCGGCCTTCCTTATAGTCCAACTCTATAGTCTGAAGATGGAGGGACAAATGATGGATTTACACGATTCTCCTATTCATATGGACGGTGCGCTTCCCACTTGGTTGTCAGGCCCAAATTAGATATGATACTGGCAAGGCAAAGGAACTCACTTGTGTGGGACCCTTGCACCCAGGCACAATCTAATTTAAATGGGGCTGCAAATCCTGCAAGGTTTAGGGGGAAAGTCCTCAGCCTTTGGGTAACTGTGCGGCACACTAGTGGTTAAGAGTGTCGGGACTAGGATGTGGGAAACCCAGGTTCAAATCCTCACTCCTGCCGAGGAAGCTCGCTGGGTGACCTTGGGCCACTCACATTCTCTCAGCCTAACCTACCTCACAGGGCTGTTGTGAGGATAAAATGGAGAAGAGGAGAACGATGTAAGCTGCTTTGGGTCCCCGTGGGGGAGAAAGACGGGTTATAATAAATGAAGTCAATAAATCAATAAAAAGGTTGTGCAGTTGCCTGTAGGCCAGAGGGAAAATAGCTACGGCCTCTGTTAAATGGGCACAGGGACGCCACAGCATTATTTGGATCGGTATGTCCTAACCTCCTGCAACTTTTTGGAGGCACCAGCTACGTATGATATGAAAAGTCACCCTTACCATAAGATTTATGTTCTGAAGCCGTGAGCGCCGGACCCAACTGCTGACCTTCAGCAAAGCGTACAAAACGGCGAGAGATCCGAGGACTCCAAACGCAATCTGTCAAGAGGGAGAGGAGGAGGAGAAGGAGATTGGATTTATACCCTGCCCTTCACTACCCAAAGGAGTCTCAGAGCGGTTTACAAACTCCTTTCCCTTCCCCTCCCCACAACAGACACCCTGTGAGGTAGGTGGGGCTGAGAGAGCTCTGACAGAAACTGCTCTTTATTTATTTTATTTATTTCTTTGGATTTATATCCCACCCTCCCCGAAGGCTCAGGGCGGCTAACAGAGGCATAACACCAGATTATAACGATAAAACAGTATAAAATACTAAAAATACAAAATAAACACTTAAATAGGATTCATAAAAAGACATTTTCGGTGCTCCCCTACTCACTTCCAAATCGTAAAACCAAGATGGTGTTCCTAATGGTATAGCTACACAACAGCAGCAGTGCATATCCCCACTGACCTGTCGTCTCCTAGGAACGTCCCGCTCCCTCCGATGGTACCCGCACCAGCGGTGGTAGTGTGCGGAGATTATAGGGCGTTGATGGAACAGTGATGGTGGCGGCTCCTACTCGAAAGCCTGGTGGAAGAGCTCCGTCTTACAAGCCCTGCGGAACTGTACAAGGCCCAGGAGCCCATTCCACCAGATAGGAGCCACCACCGAAAATGCCCTAGCCCTGAGAGAAAAGCTCTGATAGAACTTGTGACTGACCCAAGGCCACACCAGCAGCTGCTTGTGGAGGAGTTGGGAATCAAACCCGGTTCTCCCTTGCTTTGTCACCAAATAGACAGAAAAATGACCGGTGGGAAGCAGAGAGGCGCTCCCTGCAGGAACCGTCCTGCTGCTCCACTTCAGATCTCCAAAGAGAGAGAGGGATCCCGCACCCAAAACTGCTTCAGCATCCCCCCCAAGCAAGGGCTGCCTCTTCCTCCCAAATCTGACCCAGAGCCTGCCAACTTCTCTCTGTCACACTCTGAAGCTGCCTGCTACCGAACTAGACCATCTGTCCATCAGAGTCCTGTCTTCTCAGACTGGCAGCCGCTCTCCAGGGTCTCAAACGGAGGTCTTTCACACCACCTACTGCCTGGTTCCTTAACTGGAAATGTCAGAGATGGAACCCGGGGCCTTCTGCATGCCAGGCAGGTGCTCTTCCACCGAGCCACAGCCCCTCCCGTTGTCGTCTGCAAACATTTAAACACCCCACTTGCTTTCTTTACATAGTAGAGGTAAAGCTTCCCCTTGCTCGAAAGCCAGTCGAATCCGACTCTAGGGTTGCGGTGCTCATCTCAGTTTCCAAGCCAAAGAACCAGCACTGTCCGAAGACTTCTCTGTGGTCATGTGGCCGGCATGACTCAACGCCGAGGCGCACGGAACGCTGTTACCTTCCCACCGAAGCGGTACCTATTTATCTACTTGCAATTTCTTGCTTTCAAACTGCTAGGTTGGCAGGAGCTGGAACCAGAGATAGGAGCTCACTCCATCACACGGCACACTCGGGTCTCGAACTGCTGAACTACCGACCTTCCACAGCCTGCAGTTCAGCATCTTAACCACTTAAGCCACCGCAGCTCCTTAAAGGTAAAGGTTCCCTTGCTCGAAAGCCAGTCGAGTCCGACTCTAGGGTTGCGGTGCTCAGCCAAAGAGCCAGCGCTGTCCGAAGACGTTTCCGTGGTCATGTGTCTGGCATGACTAAACACCAAGGCGCACGGAACGCTGTTACCTTCTTTACATACGCAGATTTAAAAAACAAACAAACAGCCTGTCGCTAAGCTGGGAGGGAGGAAGTGGGGAGGGGTCACTCACATCCCCCAAGCCTCGATGAGCATTTGACAACCGGCTTCCAGACAGCCAAGACCAAGGAGGGGGGGCGCATCTGCCACAGAGATAAGGCCGTTATGCACCCACCTTGTCACGCGAAATCAGCTGCGCCCTCCGAGATCAAAGGCCAAGCAAGAGACAGTCTCCAATGCCCCCCTCCCCCCGGCCACATTACATGATGCGCCTGCAATCCCTGGCTGATCCTACTTATAGGATCTCAGGTAGGAGGAAAGGTATTTATTTTCTCTGCCTGCCTACTCTGTTCCCTCCACGCATGCTCAGGGGCATTATTCATTCCTTGCGCCGAGCCCTGGCAGCCAGCTAAGCCTCCTGGCTAATCCTGGGTGAGCCGGGGATCAAGTTAAGCAGGAGCTACGGAGTATGCTCAGAGGCACCCTGGAGAGATCAGCTGACCCCCCCACCCCCACCACCACATGTCCCCCTAAGAACAGAAGCGGCGCATAAGCTGCACTTTCCCACTTTCCCCCCTCTTCCTCAACCAGTCCTACCAAGAGACTTCCACCTCTCTGGGATCCTGGAATCTTTCCTTCCCTGCTGGTCATTCCACCACAAAGTGTTGCCAACCTCCAGGTGTGGAATTCCAGAAAACAACATCCGTGACAAAAATATCGCCCACATGCTAACGAATACTGTGGGCGATTCTGTTATTAGAGAGTCAACATGGAATGTTTCCTTCAAGAGCTGATAAGTAGCAATTGATAAGAATTGTGATTGCTACACGCTCAGATAGAGCAGATATTGTGAAACGAATTGTTTACACTGCGCAGCATTCGTTAGCGCGTGAGCGACAATAGAAGAGAACTTTCTGCAGAATTACTACAGTAAATGTTTTTGCAACGTATCTTTATTGACTCTTTGTTATTCCATGCATTCCGTGCGCCTTGGTGTTTAGTCATGCCGGCCACATGACCACGGAAACGTCTTCGGACAGCGCTGGCTCTTCGGCTTTGAAACGGAGATGAGCACCGCACCCCTAGAGCCGGATTCGACTGGCTTTCGAGCAAGGGAAACCTTTACCTTTTACCTTATTTTTGTCACGGATGTTGTTTCTGGAATTCCACTTCCTCCCCTGATCTCTCATTTTTTGCTACAACCTCCAGGTGTGGCCTGGAGAGCTCCTGGAATCGCAAGGGATCTCCAGACGACAGAGATCCGTTCCCCTGGAGGAAATGGCTGCTTTGGAGGGTGGAGACTATGGCATTTGACCCTGCTGAGGTCCCTCCCCTTCCCAGACCCTGCCCTTCGTAGGCTCCCCCCCCCAAATCTCCAGGGATTTTGCAACGCGGACTTGGCAAGCCCCTATGACCACCGCCTCATCCCAA
This sequence comes from Gekko japonicus, assembly GCF_001447785.1. Classification (NCBI taxonomy): domain Eukaryota; kingdom Metazoa; phylum Chordata; class Lepidosauria; order Squamata; family Gekkonidae; genus Gekko; species Gekko japonicus. Next base: position 1,463 of record NW_015175501.1, on the reverse strand, counting down.
ATGCCGCAGGCTAGTTTGCATTCCCTGCACAAAATGCACTCTCTGCACACAACAATATGCATCACCTTAACATTTGGTACAGCGTGGGCTTTCTGGATTAGGAGCCCCGGCATCAGGTTTGACAGACTACTGGGTCAGAGGTCACAGGCAAAGTGCAGCTTACTTCTGATGGGCACAATCCAGGCCACGCTCGCACCCTTCCTCTCCCCGCCCCCCCCGCGTTGCACTGAGGCTGGGAGACCAAGTCTTCTACGCTCTCCAGTTTGGCGTGATTTCTCAATGCGGGTGCCTCAAGAAACTGACAGCCAGGATGGAATGCGGTGCTGGAGGAGAGTTTTACCGATACCGTGAACAGTCAAAAAGACAAAATCGGTGGGTTCTAGATCAAACCGAGCCTGAACTTTCCCTAGAAGCTAAAACGACTCAACTGAGGCCAGGGCTATTTTGGGGCAGGAACGCACAGGAACGGAATTCCGGCCGGCTCCCAAGTTGGCCACGCCAAGCAGGAACTCATCTGCATAATAGGCCACACCCAACAGCAGAAACTCATTCGGATTGGCTACATTAGGGGTGTGTGGCCTAACATGCAAAGGAGTTCCTGCTACAAAAAAGCCCTGGGTCTTGACAACAAACAAGGTAAACGGAATAAGAATCAAAAGGTGGGTGTGGCTGGATGAGCACACTTCTGGTAACATGGGGGTGTGGCCTAATAGGCCAATGAGTTGCGCTGTCAGAGGTGTGGCCTAATATGCTAATGAGTCTGCAAGTCTACCACCCTGGCTTCCCCTCTGGAGTCTTGACATGACAGTGACTCACGTCTGTATCTCGCTGAGCCGTTCCTGGATCTTGAAAATAAGTGACCGAAAAAGAGGCCTGCAGAGAGAAAGGACAAAGGAGGGGGTGAGGGGAGAGAAGACATAAGCCGGCGGGAAGGTCTCTGCCGAGATCGGTCTCTTCTGAAGTTTTGGAAACATTTTTGCAAAATGAAGCCAGCTGACAAAGATCTCCCTGGAATGCTTTCGTGCCCCATTACCCCTCCCCCTCCCCAGTTCTTTTAACAATCTTCCAGTCTCGAGCACAGAAGACGGTCTCCGTTTTGCAGACAATTTTGTTCTTAATACAAGGAATGACCGCCCAGCCAGGCAACATAAAAACTGAGTTTCATTTTTGCGAATGTCTCCGTACCAGACCCAGAGACATGACTGTACCCCTCAACACCTGTTACGGGCCTATTCACACATTAGAAAAACTCATGTTAAGCCACAAGAACTTTTGATCAGACGTACAGTGGCCGTTCTGTGTTTGGGACTTGATTCTCGGGGACATATGGACCCATCTCAGGTGGGCATGACATGGGCCACAGAGAAAGGGCGATTAAGTTCTTCTGCTGAGAACCATTTTCCAAACCTGAAACAGACCCAAGGGAGCCAAGCATTGGCCAGGGACCCTGGAGGTTTTTTGTC
>NW_015175500.1:95895-99309 GCF_001447785.1 Gekko japonicus | reverse complement strand
TCTGATCCTAGACCCCAAGGACTCCTGTTTCTGGAGGCTTGTGGTGGCTCTTGGCAGTCTTGGATGAGAATCACAACGCTGGAGGTATTTTTCATCGTGTCCTCCAGTGAGTCCGAGACATCGAGCTGTTCTCTGATTTTTGACATACCGACATGATGGGCTTTCATCTCGGGAATATCTTGGTTTCCCCACTGTCTATTTTAGATCTTAAATTCCGCAGGGGCCTATTTTTGCCTATGAAACTCTGCAAGATTAAAGATTGGAGTTTAAAGCCTATTGTTACAAAGATCTGCCCATTAATAAGAAGTGTCTAAACTTAGGGAAGGGCTAGTCCCAGATAACAACCACGTAGCAACATAAAGAACAATCTGCTTACCTGCTAAATAAGAAATAAGCTCACACTACTTGGTGTTAATCGCTTCTGATGAAGTCTTCCCTCGGAACGAAGTTGAAGCCGGACTCTTCGTAAATCTTTGGAAATCTTTAACCTTTGGAAATCTGTAGACTTGAATTTTTGCATTGTACAATTCTGGAATTTGTATTTGATACTGTAATCTTTGGACTTAAATTTTTAAATTGTACCATTTTGGATTTTGCATATTAAGTATTATCTGATGTGTTTTCTCAATATATTCCTCTGCATTTGAAAGCGACTTCCCTCAGTCACCTGACTGTGAAGCCGTGCTTCAAAATAATTAATGGATATACAGGTAGTGTTTTAAAGGTGAGCTCAGTTGGCTGTGTCAATCATTATAATTCTAAATGGTGGGATACCATACCATCTTTAGTCAAAAATGAGACAAAATATGGCCATTAATTCTTTTTTTAAATGCTGTTGGGTTGGCGGCGCCACATGGAAACACCAGCAAAAAGATTTCACTGGGAACAACATATAATTCTGCCATATTCTCAAGTACTCTGAATACCATTCAGTGGCAATAACTAGCCATCTTTAAATAAATAAATATTAATATTATTATCAATACTAATAATGACAACAACAATTGAAGAAACAGAAGGATTATTCTAGCTGCACAAGAACAGGCACTTAAAGACCAGTGCTAACAGCAAATGTGGACTTTGCAAGACAAAAGATGAAAGAGTCAACCACATGGTTAGTGCCTGCAGTAAAATTGCTCAAACTGTCTAAAGAACGTCACGAGAAGAGTTGCTGCCATGTTGCACTGGAATCTTTACAAGAAGTATGGCTTCCCATCAGGCAGAAATTCGTGGGAGCACAAACCGGACAAGATCATAGAGAATGATGACTCAAAGATTCTTTGGGATTTCCAATTATAAACAGATAAGCACCTGGATTGAAGGTCAAAGAAAACGGGGACGGCAAAGGATGAGATGGTTAGACAGTGTCATAGATGCAACGAACATGAAATTGAGCAAACTTCAGAGGACAGCAGAAGATAGGAAGGCCTGGCGTGATCTGGTCCATGGGGTTGCGAAGAGTCGGACTCAACTGTGCGACTGAACAACAACAACCTGGAGCATGACACCCCTGATATCACAATTGCAGACAAAATGAGAAATAGGGTTGGGATCATTGACATTGCAATCCTTGGAAACTGCAGAACAGAAAGAAAGAACAGGAGAAGTTCACCAAATACCTAGATCTATTAATAGAGTTAGAGTATCTACGGGAGTAGAAGGATACCATCAAGCAAGTTGTCATTGGAGCCCTTGGAGCAGTGCCTAGAAGAGTCAAGAAACACCTGGAACATTCTGGGCACTGAGTGAATAACACCAGCTCAGCTCCTGAAGAGAGTGTTGCTTGGAACTGCAAGGATCCTGCCAAGATTCGCTGCAATTCCCAAGAACTTGGCTAGATCTCAAATTGCAGAACACCATCCATCAGTCAACTATCTGACTGTGACAATTATTAATAATAATAAAATAACAACAACAACAATGCATTGCCATTGTTCATGGACCTTCACAGAGAACAAAAATACAGGTTTTTACTCCAAAGAGCTTACAGTTCAAAATATCAGAATCACAGATCTGAAATGTTAAGAGTTTTGAAAATGGCTTAAATTGAGCATGAAACATAGATCTATTAATCTGATGTAAAACTGTGACTAAATGTAAAATACAGATTGCCAGGTACTGCAACATTTTTAGTTACTTTGTGTGTGTTTTTTTTTTAATATCTTCAATAGCACCGTTTATTTAAACTATGTGTCAGCGGGGCTTAGCCATGTTATTTTTGGAGGTTTGCAGGAATATGAAAAGAAATAAAAACCAACTGTCGCTGTTGATTGGAAATAATAAATTTAATTCTGGAGAGCAGAAATAATAGAAAACATGCGTCCCTGTTTATCTCTGATCGTCTGATCTTTCTCTTTGTGTTATTAAATAAATCAAAACCTCTTGCGGGTTCTGACCAGTAATATTAGACGTCTCAATGCCTGACTTACTCATTCAGTAATCGCCACAACGGCAGCCAACTTTGGAGGGAAACGGCTGGACACCAAATCACCTTTAAAACACACACACGCCACACAGATATCGTTTAACATTTGCGAGTTTGCTTTTTACTGAGTTTTTAAGCAGGTATTTATTACTAGGGCAAGGCGGCCATTAATTTTTGTCTGTTTCCTGACTTTGGAAAGAATCTGTTTCTTTATGGCTTTGGAAAGAAGTTTGCCCGGCTTTCATTTTTCAACTGTATTACTTACCGTGTGGCCAAGAGCTACCGTGAACCGAGACAACTTTTGCATCCGTATATTCTTGGATGTTACTGTATTGTTGAACAAAATTAGAGTCCAGTGGCACCTTTAAGACTGACAAAGGTTTATTCAAAGCAGGGGTCGTTTCGTAGAAAAAGAGCTAGGGGAACTCATTAACATAACTCATTAGCATATGCCACACCCCCTGACATCACCGGAAGTGTGTCATAAGGCCACACCCCCTGACATCACCGGAAGTGTGACATAAATACTTGCAGAGTCAACCCTGCTTAGCTTCCAAGATCTGCAGTTCTTGAGCTGATGGGGACCTCTGGACAACCTGGACAGGTGGCACGCTAGTCTTAGTGGACTATACCTCCCCTCAAAAAAACCAGTGCTTTTTAAAAAGTATGATGGCCAATGAGGGGCCCGGCGGTGGACCTGCAAGGCCGGCGGGAGTGCGAGGAAGCCCCGCGAAGTCCCTCCCTGGCCCCAGGCAGGCAGGGGTGGGGAAAGGCAGGGCGGAAGCAACTTACCCTCCCTCTTCTCCTGCCTCCTCCTGGCTGAATGAGGGCCGGAAGCGGGGCAGCCGGAAGCAAGGGGCGGGGCTTCGTCATGTGCCCCACCCCCCGCACCTCACCCGGGGGAACTGCGATCCCCCACGATCCCCCACGAATCTACCTCTGATTCAAGGTAGATCCCCCCCGAATCTACCTTGCCTCCCTGGGCCGTC
>NW_015175500.1:90194-95395 GCF_001447785.1 Gekko japonicus | reverse complement strand
AATCACTTGCCCCAGAGCCCCTATCTATACCTTGTGGCTAATAGCCACTGATGGACCTCTGCTCCATATGCTTATCTAATTCCCTTTTGAAGCCGTCCATGCTTGTAGCCGCCACCACTTCCTGTGGCAGTGAATTCCAAGTGTTAATCACTCTTTGGGTGAAGAAGTACTTCCTTTTATCCGTTCTAACCCGACCGCTCAGCAATTTCATGGAGTGCCCACGGGTTCTTGTATTGTGAGAAAGGGAGAAAAGTACCTCTTTCTCTACCTGCTCTTTCCCATGCATAATCTTATAAACCTCAATCATGTCACCCCTCAGTCGTCGTTTCTCCAAGCTAAAGAGCCCTAAGCGCCTTAACCTTTCCTCATAGGGAAAGTGTTCCAACCCTTTTATCATTCGAGTTGCCCTTTTCTGCACTTTTTCTAAAGCTATAATATCCTTTTTAAGGTGTGGTGACCAGAATTGCACACAGTATTCCAGATGAGGTCGCACCATTGATTTATATAGGGGCATTATGATATTGGCTGATCTGTTTACAATACCCTTCCTAATAATCCCCAGCATAGCATTGGCCTTCTTTATTGCAGTCACACACTGTCTCGACATTTTCAGTGAGTTATCTACTACAACTCCAAGATCTCTCTCTTGATCTGTCTCTGCCAGTTCAGACCCCATCAACGTGTATTTATAGTTAGGATTTTTGGCTCCAATGTGCATCACCTTGCACTTGGCCACATTGAACCCCATTTGCCATGTTGACGGCCACTTGCCCATCTTTGACAGATCCCTTTGGAGTGCCTCACAATCCTCACTGGTTTTCACCACCCTGAACAACTTCGTATCATCCGCAAATTTAGCCACTTCACTGCTTACTCCCAACTCCAAATCATTAATGAACAAGTTAAAAAGCAGTGGACCAAGTACTGATCCCTGCGGTACCCCACTGCTTACCCCCCTCCACTGAGAGAACTGCCCATTTATACTCACTCTCTGTTTTCTATTAATTAGCCAGTTTTTGATCCATAAAAGGACTTGTCCTTTTACCCCATGATTTTTGAGCTTACTTAGGAGCCTTTGATGAGGAACTTTATCAAAAGCTTTCTGGAAGTCAAATAGTCCTGGTGGACTACTGTTCTTGGGCTCCAAGCTCAGCCCGTCTCAGGTAGAACAGTACTGGAATGTTCAGTCCCAATACATAACAATATGCAAAGTCAAAATAACAAGCTAAGGTTATAAGGTCAACAGTTGTAAAACAATAAATATGTCTGAATAACAGATAAATGTCTAAAAGTGTCTTTTCTATCTGTATTGTTGAGTTATAACGATCGTTCACCCCTTTATTACTCTTCAAGAATAAAGTAATCCAGTAGCAAGTAATTGCTACAGCCTAATGTAAGTGCAATATCAAATGATGTGGGGGTGCAATCAGAGGTTCAGTACGCACACACACAACTCAAACCCAATGCAAAGTGTATATGAAAAATTTTTTTCTCAGTGGCTCCATGAGCCCTCCACAAGCAGAGTTGCCAAGTCTGACCTGGAAAATACTACGTCGTCCTTGGAGAGCAAAGAGCTGAGCTGGGATGTAATATCACTCTAGGCCTTCCATTTCTCCTAGCCTCTATGGTACACCATAGAGTTGCCATTTCCTCCAGTTGAATTGATTTCTGTAGCCTGGACATCCGTTGTGATTCCAAGACAACTCCAGGCCCCCCTTTGAAGTTGGTAGGGTTGCCGGCTTCAGGTTGGGAAGCGCCTGGAGATTTGGGGGGCGGAGCTTGAGGAAGGCAGGGAATAGGGCATAATGCCATACAGGGTGCGGTCAGAGCCATACAGCCATACAATGCCATACAGGGAGCGGTTTAAATTGCTCCTGCCCCAATGCAGTCTTTTTTAACCTGGAGAATCGCAATCACACTCACCTCCTTGCTCCAGATCGCTGCGCAGCCACACCGCTCCCCGCTGTCCACACGCGTTGGTGTTGTTTTTTTCTCTCTCTCAGTTTGGGCATGCGCACAGGCAGCCATCTGTAGAACTAAACTTTTCGCGCGTGCGCAGAGCAGCGATTTCCACTTCAACCCGACTGCTGTAACACTTCCCTTTAAACTTTAAAGGAACACTTCCCTTTAAACGTTTTCCCCGAAAATGGCCTCTGTGAGATCCCGAACTCGTCTAAACGCTAAAACTAGGCATTGTTTAAACATTGTTTGCAATAACGCGGTGGTGGAGCTCCGCCTATTCGCACACTGCCAGCGCTTGAAAAAAATGGCAGGTGAACAGCAGAAGCCTCAGGCGGCTTTCGAACGGGGAGGGGGTTTAAACCAGAAGTGGCTCGACACTGGAGGAGCGATCAGATGTCAGAAAAGTGCGTCTGGAACCGGAGAATCAGGAAAACACCACTTGGGTATCTGGTATCAAAATACTCTGGGTTAAAGCAGTTTTGAGGCGGAAAGCGACGGCTGGGGACGGGAGGCAGATGTTGACTGTGTGATCGCGCAGATAAAATCCGTTTCTGAGGCGGGCCGAAAGCGGACTAAACGGCCCGTCTGACCGCACCCACTGTCTTCCTTCCAAAGTGGCCATTTTCTACAGGGGAACTGATTTCTGTTGCCTGGAGATGAGCTGTGATAGTGGGAAGATCTCCAACTAGCATGTGGAGGTTGGCAACCATATTGGTAATTTTCTCAGAGCTCTCAGAATGTTTGTTGTTGTTCAGTCACACGGTCGAGTCCGACTCTCTGAGACCCCACGGACCACATCACGCCGGGCTCTCCTGTCCTCCGCCGCCCTTTGGAGTTTAGTTGCCTTAAACTCATCCCCTAGGAGGTGCTGCATGATGAGCCTTGAAACTTGCGTCCTAGGAAAGATCCGCATCTCAGACCCTAATTTGATTTGATTTATTTAATTTGTTTTCCCGCCCTCCCAACCTAGGCCGACTCAGGGCAGCTTACAAAATAGAATAAAAATCCTAGCGATACATAAAACACAATTATTTCCAATAGTGCAATTCCTATAGTACGTAAAACGCAATCAATATAAACACAGTGTTAAAATCAACATGGTAATAAAGTGATAGCAAAGTTCCACAGTTTTAAACATTAACTCCATCGGTCTGCTTCAGTTGTCTTAAGGGGGGACTGGCTCGGGCAGCAATTAGAGGGTCTAGTGGATCAGGGCTCATCCACCGTAAGACGTCAATTGTTGTTAGTGATAGCCAGGGCTTTTTTTGTAAAAAAAGCCCAGCAGGAACTCATTAGGATAATAGGCCACACCCAACAGCAGAAACTCGTTAGCATATTAGGCCACACCCCTGACAGCGTGGCTGCGGGGAGCCCGGGCAAGGTGGCCCTTGGAGAGAAGGGAAGGCAGTTTAAACTGCCTTCGCTTGGCTTGCCCAGGCGCCCCGCAGCCAGCCCTTGCACAGGCCGGGGAAGGCACGGGGAGGCATTTAAATGCCTCCCCGATCCTTCCGGGGGCCCCCCAGCCTGCCCGTCTTGGAGTCGCCGGGGGGTCACTCTCCAGGCCTTCCCTCTGTAGCCACACATGCAGAGGTTTTAGCTGTAGTGGGCATGGCCAACTCTGAAGCTAGCCGGAACTCCGTTCCTGTGCGTTCCTGCCCAGAAATAGCCCTGGTGATAGTAACGGTTGTCGTGATGGTGGTGGCAGTGGCTCCAAACACCTGGCGGAAGAGCTCCGTTTTACAGGCCTGCTTAACAGAGAATGTGAGTGTTTCTGACTTTGGCCCAGGGAAGCAGCTGCAATCATCACAGGGCTGACTGTCATCACTGACGTCATCTCCATCATCTTTATCTGCTGCCATAACTGGCAAGAAACGGCAGAGCCGTGCCATCCTCAGCAACCGGGTCTGAAGAAGGGATGCCCCTAGAGAGGACCACCGTGCCTGAAGCGTGCTTCCGGAGTGGGCGACTTCCACGGCCCACATAAAAGAGGGGGAAAGAGCCGCAGATGTTAACCTTCTAGAGGAGAGAAGTGTCGAACTCATTTGTTACGAGGGCCGGATCTGACGTAAACGTTACTTTGTCGGGCCGGGCTATGTGTGCCGTAAAATGTAATGCCAAGTACCGGAGATATAAACTTTACAAAGGACGCAGGCAAGCCCAATTAAGGATTATTTATTTTTTTACTCAAGATACAAACATACTTAAAACATTATACCCCTCTTACGGTCTTTCCTTACAGTATCCTCCCTGATGCCTGCCCTCCCACTTCAACACCTCTTACACATTAGCACTGGGATATAATAATGATTATTATCATATGGCATTGCGTGTAATATATAGCTGGGAGATCCTAAGATGGTCTGGCAGCCAACAGTTCAAGCTCTTTAGTGTTATGCACCACTAGGTGGTGAGCTAGATATTTTTTGAGGCAAGAGACGTTTCAGAAGTGGTTTTCCATTGCTTGTCTCCGTATAATGAATGTAGTAATCCTTGGAAGTCGCCCATCCAAATCTTAGCCAAGGGCAACCCTGCTTACCTTCCAAGATCTGACGGGATCAGGCTAGTTTGGGTCACCCAGCGTCAGGGCAGCACTGGGATAGCATACAGGGACATACTGCACAGCCTCTGTCATCTGGAAATAAAGGTAAATGACCAGTTGCTCACAGGCCAGATGAAAGCTCTGGGTGGTCCTGCTGAGGCCCATGGGCCATATGTCTGACACCCCTGCTCTAGAGGACCTGAGAAAGTATCAATCAAAACTCCACCTTAGAGCCTTCCTCGGCCCACCGCAACCGACATACTTTATCATGATTTTAATTGTGAAGTTTTGACTTGCTTGCTGTTATAAACTTTCTCAGATGAAGCTGTTGAAGAATACAGAGCACCACCGCCCCAGACAGAGTGTTCCATATAGACCTTGAGGCTAATAGCCACTCAAGGACCTCTGCTCCTTCTGTTTCTCGGATCCCTTTTTGAAGCTGTCTGTGCTTGTAGCCCCCACCCAGGGGTCATTTCGTAGAAAAAGAGGCATAACATATTTGCATATGCCACACACCCTGACATCACCGGAAGTGTGTCAGAAGGCGACACCCACCGCTCAGGCTCCACTGGACTCTTTTGGATTGCTAGCTGTTGGGGGGGGGGGGAAGGCGTGCAGATCTGTCCTCACAGAGAAGGGAGAGCTTGTACCTGAATAAAACTTGGTCTTAAAGGTGCCACTGGACTGTTTTGGATTACTA
>NW_015175500.1:86689-90065 GCF_001447785.1 Gekko japonicus | reverse complement strand
GTGGCCTGACTGAGGGCTGTTGGCAGCAGGGGGGGGGGCTTGTTGAATGTGCCCGCCCCCTGGGCTCTTTACTGCCAGAGCTCCGCTCCTGTGCGCTCCCGCAGGAAATGACGCCTGCTGCCACCACTTTCTGCGGCAGTGAATTCCACATATGAAATACTTTTTGGTTGAAGTACATCCTTTTATCCCTTCTAAGCTTACTGCTCCTTAATTTCATGGAGTGCCCACGAGTTCTTGTATTGTGAGAAGGGGAGAAGAGTATTTCTTTCTTGACCTGCTCTATCCCATGCAGAATTTTGTAAACCTCCATCCTGTCCCCCCTGCAATGGTCATTTCTCCAAACTAAAGAGCCCTGACCTCTTCAACCTCTCTTCATAGGGAAGGCGTTCCATCCCTTTAATCATTTTAGTTGCCTTTTTCTGCACCTTTTGATTCCTTCTTCTCCACCGGTGCACTCCCACGGCATTGTATTAGTGCTTAATGGTGCGCTCCGGTTATATTCCATGTATTACAACAGTCTTTATTGCAGGTTTTATCACTCTGTTGCCTAGAATCTCACTGAGAAAGATAACTGAAGTAACAAACTAAATAAATGTATTCTATGGATAGTGAGGCCGCAAGCAAGAAATCGGAAGGAGGCTGAGACCGGGAAGGGCGGCCACGAAGGAGCCAGAGAAGATCGAGAAGTGTTAGGATGCGTTGCTGGTGGCCAAGACCAAGATAACTCGTACGCTTGTATTCCCCGTTACCATGGATGCAGGGCTTTTTTTTGAAGAAAAAGCCCAGCAGGAACTCATTAGCATAACAAGTTGCCCTTTTCTGCACCTTTTGTTTCCTTCTTCTCCAACGGTGCACTCCCACTGCATTGTATTATTGTTTAATGGTCTTTATTGCAGGTTTTATCACTCTGTTGCCTAGAATCTCACTGAGAAAGATAACTGAAATAGGTAAAGGTAAAGGTTCCCTTGCTCGAAAGCCAGTCGAATCCGACTCTAGGGTTGCGGTGCTCATCTCCGTTTCAAAGCCAGTCGAAGCCGAAGAGCCAGCGCTGTCCGAAGACGTTTCCATGGTCATGTGGCCGGCATGACTGAACACCAAGGCGCACGGAACACTTTTAACCTCCCATCAAAGCAGTACCTATTTATCTACTTGCAATTTCTTGCTTTTGAACTGCTAGGCTGGCAGGAGCTGGAACTAGAGATGGGAGCTCACTCCATCATGCGGCACCCGGGTCTCGAACTGCTGAACTACTGAACTACTGACCTTCCACAGCCTGCAGTTCAGCGTCTTAACCACTTGAGCCACCGCAGCTACTGAAGTAACAAACCAAATAAATGTATTCTATGGATAGTGAGGCTGCAAGCAAGAAATCAGAAGGAGACTGAGACCGGGAAGGGTGGCCACGAAGGACCCAGAGAAGATCGAGAAGTGTCAGGATGTGTTGCTGGTGGCCAAGACCAAGATAATTCATACGCTAGTATTCTCCGTTACCATGGATGCAGTGCTTTTGTAGAAAAAGCCCAGCAGAAACTCATTAGCATAACAGGCCACACCCAACAGCAGAAACTCATTAGCATATTAGGCCACACCCAACAGCACTGCTCATTAGCATATTAGGCCACACCCCATGCCTTCCCTAGGCTTGCCCGGGTGCCCCGCGGCTGCAAGGTGCCCGGGCAAGCCAGCTCTTGGACAGGCCGGGGAAGGCTTCCCCCCCCTTTTTAATGCCTCCCCGATCCTTCCAGGGGCCCCCCTGGCCCATGTGCCGGGGGGTGGGGATTGTCGCTCTCCAGGCCTTCCCTCTGTAGCCAGGTACACACAGAGGTTTTGGCTGTAGTTGGCGTGGCCAACTCTGAAGCCAGCCGGAACTCCGTTCCTGTGCAAAAACAGCCCCGTATGTATGGATGTGAAAGTTGGACAGTGAAGACAGCTGACAAGAAGAAAGTTGATTCATTTGAAATGTGGGGTTGGACTTGGAGGAGAGTTTTACTGAGACTGTGAACAGTCAAAAAGACAAATACATGGGTTCTATATCCAAGCTGAGGCTGTCATACTCTGGTCACTTTATGAGGAGAAGTGTCATGCATACCTCACTTCCTGACATTGTGCGGTTGGCTCCGCCTCATCTGGGAGCCATTTTGTGGTTGCCCCTGCCTCCTGCAGCAGCCATTTTGCGGTTGGACCCACCACTCTGTCTCAGGATTCCAAAGGTGCCTGCAGGCTCAAAAAGGTTGTGGACACCTACACATACACCACCACCCCTTGTGTACACACAACAAAACAACACATATCATACAGAAGGAGGAGGAGGAGGAGGAGGAAGAGGAGGAGACTGGATTTATACCCCGCTCTTCACTACCCGGAGTCTCAGAGCGGTTTACAATCTTCTTTCCCTTCTCCTCCCCACAACAGGCACCCTGTGAGGTGGGTGGGGCCGAGAGACCTGTTTTGAGAATTGAGAGAATCGGCTCTGAAAGAACTTGTCACTGACCCAAGGTCACACCAGCAGCTGCATGTGGAGGAATGGGGAATCATCATTGGTTCTCCCAGATTAGAGTCCACACTCCTAACCACTACACCAAATGGTACCTGGCACTACATTTTATGGCACACATGGCCTAGCCCGACAAATTGGCATTTATGTCAGATCCGGCCCTCGTAACAAATGCATTTGAGACCTCTGGCCTTGACGGTCTCCTGTCCAAGTCCTAACCGGAGCCGACCCTGCTCGGCTCCCATGATCTGACCAGATCGGCCTAGCCTGGGCTCTCTCTTACAACTTTATACCACCCGTCCTCCAAAGAGGTCATGGCAGCATAGATTGCTTTTCTCCTCCTTTGTGTTCCTTGGAGGGTCTGAATTTGGCGCCCAGAGGTACTGCCTGGCCCCAAACCAAATAGGAAACCGAAGAATAAGGGTTATATAAAGACGTTTTCACTCTGATTTCCTTCCAGGTGAAGGCAAGAAGCAAAGACCCTGCATAGCTAACATTATGAACAATCGCAAGAGGACTGGGCAATAAGGCATCACATAAAACGCTGATGAGGGCAAGGACGTCCAAAAAAAAAGAGAAAGAAACGGCACATGGATTAGAGTGTGTTTTGTGCATTTCCTCAAAGTCGAGTTTCTTCCTAAACCGCTGCCATGAAAGCGTTCCAACCATCTACATTGCAAGCTGGCCTGGTCCAAACCAAATATCTGTGGTTGCTCCAACATTCTCGTATTTCCAGATACAAATGGCTGACCTTGCCCACGAGTTTCTGAAGCCAATCCCTTTTAAAAGGAAACCTTCAAGCGCTCCGTTCTGCACTGTGAAGTAACCCCGTCCCAGAACATACTTGAAACCAAATCAAGGCCCGTATCCATTGGCCCGGCA